>NC_088230.1:41337589-41402589 GCF_036934945.1 Oncorhynchus masou masou | reverse complement strand
CTCCCCTAGCTCATCCTCCCTCCCCTATCCTTATCCTCCCTCCCCCAAACCTCCATTCTCCCCTATCCTCCTCCTGCCACCATTCCCCTCCCTCCCCTAACCTTCTCATCCTCCCTCCCCTAACCTCCTCCTCCCTCCCCTTTCCTCCTCCTCCCTCCCCTATGCTCATCTGCCTCCCTCCCTAACCTCATCCCTCCCCTAACCTCATCCCTCCCCCCTTATCCTCCCCTAACCTCCTCCTCCTCTCCCCTCATCCCTCCCCTAACCTCATCCCTCCTCCCTCCCCAACCTCTACCCTCCCCTAACCTCATCCTCCCCTCCCTCCCCTATCCTCATCCCTCCCCCTAACCTCATCCCTCCCCTAACCTCCTCCTCCCCAAACCTCCTCATCCTCCCTCCCATCCTCCTCCTCCCCCTACCCCTCCCTCTCCTATCCTAATCACCCTCCCTCTCCTAATCCTCCCTCCGCCTCCCCCTAGCTTCCTCCTCCCTCCCCCATCCTCCTCCTCCCCTATCCTCCTCCCTCCCCTCACCTCCTCCAACTCCAACCTCCTCCCTCCCCTAACCTCATAATCCTCCCTCCCCAAACCTACTCCCTCCCCTAACCATCTCCTCCCTCCCCTGCCCTCCTCCTCCCTCCTCCTCCCTCCCCTAACCACCTCTTCCCCCTCCCCTATCCTCCTCCCTCCTCTAACATCCTCACTCCTTCCCTCCCCTCCTCCTCTCCTAACCTCCTCACTCCTCTCACCTAACCTCCTCCTCCTCCTTCCCCTATCCTGCTCCTCCCTCCTCTAACATCCTCCCTCCCCTAACCTCCTCCTCCCTGCCCCAGCATATTCCTCCCTCCCTTGCCTCGTCCTCCCTCCCCCTCCTCCTCCTCACTATACTAACCTCCTCATCCCTTCCCTAACCTCCTCAATGACCCTTCCCTTTCTTCCTCCTCCCTCCCCTAACCTCCTCCTCCTCCCCCTCCCTCCACTAACCTCCTCCTTCTCCCTCCAATTCCCACTCCTCCCCTAATCTCCTAATCCTCCCTTCCCTTTCTTCCTCCTCCCTCCCTCCCCTAACCTCCTCCTCCCTCCACTAACCTCATCCTCCTCCCTCCCTCCCCTAACCTCCTCCTCCTCCCTCTAGTAACCTCCTCCTCCCCTAATCTCCTCCTCCTCATCCCTCCCCCAACCACCTCCTCCTCCCCTAATCTCCTCCTCCTCCCTCCCCTAACCTCCTGCTCCTGCTCCTTCCTCCCCTAATCTCCTCCTCTTCCTCCCTCCCCTAACCTCCTTCTCCTCCCTCCACTAACCTCTTCCCCCCCTGATCTCCTCCTCCCCTAATCTACTCCCCTCCTCCTCCCTCTCCTACCCTCCTCCTCCCTCTCATACCCTCCTCCTCCCCCCACGAACCTCCTCCCTCCCCTCCCCTCCTCCTCCCTCCCCTACCCTCCTTCTGCTCCCTCCACTAACAACCTCCTTCCTCCCCTGTCCTCATTATCGTCCTTCTCCTATCCTCCTCCTTCCCTCTTCTATCCTCCTCCCCCTTCCCCCCTACCTCCTCTCCCCTTAACCTCCTCCTCCCCTAACCTCCTCCTGCTCTCACCTAACCTCCTCCTAACTCCATCCCTCGCCTATCCTCCTCCTTCCTCTCTCCCTCCCTCTCCTCCTTCCCTCTCCCCTAACCTCCTCCTCCTCCCTCCCCTAACCTCCTCCTCCTCCCTCCACTAACCTCCTCCTCCCCTAATCTCCTCCTCCTCCCTCCCCTAACCTCCTCCTCCTTCCTCCCCTAATCTATTCCTCCTCCTCCCTCCACTAACCTCCTCCTCCCCTAATCTCCTCCTCCTCCCTCCCCTCCCCTCCTCCTCCCTCCCCTACCCTCCTCCTCCCTCCCCTATCCTCCTCCTCCCCCTCCCCCTCCACTAACCTCCTCCTTCCTCCCCTGTCCTCATTATCGTCCCTCTCCTATCCTCCTCCCCTTCCCCTAATCTCCTCTCCCATTAACCTCCTCTTCCCCTAACCTCCTCCCGCTCTCACCTAACCTCCTCCCTCCCTCCCTCGCCTATCCTCCTCCTTCCTCTCTCCCTCCCTCTCCTCCTTCCCTCTCCCCTAACCTGCTCCATCCCCTAAACTCCTCCTCCCCTAACCTCCCTTTCCTCTCCTTCCTCCCTCCTTCCCTCCCTTCCCTCTCCCTCCCTTTGTCCTCCTCCTCTCTGGCATCCATCCCACCATCCATCCCACCATCCATCCCTCCATCCAACCCTCCATCAATCCCAAGCCTACTTGAAGATAATTTCACTCACTGTTGCCCCTAGTGACCGGTTTCAAATGCATTTCCCAGCGTCCTCGGGACATGGATAGACGTCCAATTTCCAAGTCACTCTTGAGTGATCTGCCTCTCCCTCTTTCCCTCTGTAGTAAATCTGAAGGGGCCTATACCAGTTTTACAGGAACAGCATCTTATTAAATGGTTGATTTCAGATGGCAGACTGTGAATGTTTTAAATTAACTTTATTGATCTGTGAGTGGGTCTGTGTGTGCATGTGTGTGTTTCTGTGTGTCTGTCTCTCCGTGTGTGTGTGTGTGGGGGGGGGGGGGGGGGGGCAGTAGATTTACACCTCCACCATTAAAGAGGAGCTCTAAACCAGGACTGACCGCTCACCGCCTTTCTCTCTCTCTTTGCTCCCTCCTTCTCTCTCTCTCGCTCTCTCTCTCTCTCTCTCTCTCTCTCTCTCCCTCTCCCCTCCTTCATGTTTTTCTTTATATTTAGAATGGTGATGCCACAGAGAGAGACAGAGACAAAGAGAAAGAAAGACAGACAGAAAAATAGACAAAAAGACCGACAGAAAGCATCACACACAGATTAGCGAGGAAGAGAGGCTACATATTCATTCAAATACTCTAACAGAAATAAGAGGTTTCACAGCCCAGGGTTAGGAGATAAGAAGGGAGGAGGAATGGAGAAGGCAGGGGATAAGAGGAGGGATGGGAGGAGAAGAGGGAAGGGAGGAAGGACTAATAACCCACGATATCAGTGTGAGGCAGCAGGGTCTGTGTCCTCTTCATGACATCACTCTCTGAGTATGAAGCTTCCCATAAACCCCTCTTTTCCCTGGGGTCTCCTAACCATGACATCAGGGGAGGAGAGAGAGAGAGAGAGAGAGAGAGAGAGAGAGACAGAGAGAGGGAAAGAGAGAGAGAGAGAGAGAGATGGGTGGGTTTAGGGACTGATAACCCAGATATAGATTAGATAGAGGGATGGAAGATGTTTGTCTTCTTCTACATTTTAGTAATGGAAGGAACAACCAATCAACTCAAGCTCCTTTTCTATTTATCTCACACACAAAGACCTCTCTGTACATAAACGCCCTCAGGCTGCAAGGCTGGAAACTCTCTCTTTTCCCACTGAGACCACTGGACTGTCAATCACAGCCATCACATCAGTCCTGCTAGCAGGGTGGAGGCTAGAGGTAGAGGAGGCATAGACAGGAACTGGAGGGTAGAGGTAGAGGAGGTATAGACAGGAACTGGAGGGTAGAGGTAGAGGAGGTATAGACAGGAACTGGAGGGTAGAGGCAGAGGAGGTATAGACAGGAACTGGAGGGTAGAGGAGGTATAGACAGGAACTGGAGGTAGAGGAGGTATAGACAGGAACTGGAGGGTAGAGGAGGTATAGACAGGAACTGGAGGGTAGAGGAGGTATAGACAGGAACTGGAGGTAGAGGAGGTATAGACAGGAACTGGAGGGTAGAGGAGGTATAGACAGGAACTGGAGGGTAGAGGAGGTATAGACAGGAACTGGAGGGTAGAGGAGGTATAGACAGGAACTGGAGGGTAGAGGTAGAGGAGGTATAGACAGGAACTGGAGGGTAGAGGAGGTATAGACAGGAACTGGAGGGTAGAGGTAGAGGAGGTATAGACAGGAACTGGAGGGTACAGGAACTGGAGGGTAGAGGAGGTATAGAAAGGAACTGGAGATAGAAGGTATAGACTGGAGGGTAGAGGAGGTATAGACAGGAACTGGAGGGTAGAGGAGGTATAGACAGGAACTGGAGGGTAGAGGTAGAGGAGGTATAGACAGGAACTGGAGGGTAGAGGAGGTATAGACAGGAACTGGATTGTAGAGGAGGTATAGACAGGAACTGGAGGGTAGAGGTAGAGGAGGTATAGACAGGAACTGGAGGGTAGAGGTAGAGGAGGTATAGACAGGAACTGGAGGTAGAGGAGGTATAGACAGGAACTGGAGATAGAGGAGGTATAGACAGGAACTGGAGATAGAGGAGGTATAGACAGGAACTGGAGGTAGAGGAGGTATAGACAGGAACTGGAGGGTAGAGGAGGTATAGACAGGAACTGGAGGTAGAGGAGGTATAGACAGGAACTGGAGTGTAGAGGAGGTATAGACAGGAACTGGAGGGTAGAGGAGGTATAGACAGGAACTGGAGGGTAGAGGAGGTATAGACAGGAACTGGAGGTAGAGGAGGTATAGACAGGAACTGGAGATAGAGGAGGTATAGACAGGAACTGGAGGTAGAGGAGGTATAGACAGGAACTGGAGGGTAGAGGTAGAGGAGGTATAGACAGGAACTGGAGGGTAGAGGAGGTATAGACAGGAACTGGAGGGTAGAGGAGGTATAGAAAGGAACTGGAGGTAGAGGAGGTATAGACAGGAACTGAAGGTAGAAGAGGTATAGACAGGAACTGGAGGGTAGAGGAGGTATAGACAGGAACTAGAGGTACAGGAGGTATAGACAGGAACTGGAGGGTAGAGGTAGAGGAGGTATAGACAGGAACTGGAGGTAGAGGAGGTATAGACAGGAACTGGAGGGTAGAGGAGGTATAGACAGGAACTGAAGGTAGAAGAGGTATAGACAGGAACTGGAGGTAGAGGAGGTATAGACAGGAACTGGAGATAGAGGAGGTATAGACAGGAACTGGAGATAGAGGAGGTATAGACAGGAACTGGAGGGTAGAGGTAGAGGAGGTATAGACAGGAACTGGAGATAGAGGAGGTATAGACAGGATCTGGAGGGTAGAGGAGGTATAGACAGGAACTGGAGGGTAGAGGAGGTATAGACAGGAACTGGAGGTAGAGGAGGTATAGACAGGAACTGGAGGTAGAGGAGGTATAGACAGGAACTGGAGGGTAGAGGAGGTATAGACAAGAACTGGAGGGTAGAGGTAGAGGAGGTATAGACAGGAACTGGAGGTAGAGGAGGTATAGATAGGATCTGGAGGGTAAAGGAGGTATAGACAGGATCTGGAGGGTAGAGGAGGTGTAGACAGGATCTGGAGGGTAGAGGAGGTATAGACAGGATCTGGAGGGTAGAGGAGGTATAGACAGGATCTGGAGGGTAGAGGAGGTATAGACAGGAACTGGAGGGTAGAGGAGGTATAGACAGGAACTGGAGGGTAGAGGAGGTATAGACAGGAACTGGAGGGTAGAGGAGGTATAGACAGGAACTGGAGGGTAGAGGAGGTATAGACAGGAACTGGAGGTACAGGAGGTATAGACAAGAACTGATGGTAGAGGAGGTATAGACAGGAACTGGAGGGTAGAGGAGGTATAGACAGGAACTGGAGGGTAGAGGAGGTATAGACAGGAACTGGAGGTAGAGGAGGTATAGACAGGAACTGGAGATATAGACAAGAACTGATGGTAGAGGAGGTATAGACAGGAACTGGAGGGTAGAGGAGGTATAGACAGGAACTTGAGGGTAGAGGAGGTATAGACAAGAACTGGAGGGTAGAGGTAGAGGAGGTATAGACAGGAACTGGAGGGTAGAGGAGGTATATTCAGGAACTGGAGGGTAGAGGAGGTATAGACAGGAACTGGAGGTAGAGGAGGTACAGACAGGAACTGGAGATAGAAGAGGTACAGACAGGAACTGGAGATAGAGGTAGAGGAGGTATAGACAGGAACTGGAGGGTAGAGGAGGTATAGACAGGAACTGGAGGTAGAGGAGGTATAGACAGGAACTGGAGGTAGAGGAGGTATAGACAGGAACTGGAGGTACAGGAGGTATAGAAAGAACTGAAGGTAGAAGAGGTATAGACAGGAACTGGAGGGTAGAGGAGGTATAGACAGGAACTGGAGGGTAGAGGAGGTATAGAAAGGAACTGGAGATAGAGGAGGTATAGACAGGAACTGGAGGGTAGAGGAGGTATAGACAGGAACTGGAGGGTAGAGGAGGTATAGACAGGAACTGGAGGGTAGAGGTAGAGGAGGTATAGACAGGAACTGGAGGGTAGAGGAGGTATAGACAGGAACTGGATTGTAGAGGAGGTATAGACAGGAACTGGAGGGTAGAGGTAGAGGAGGTATAGACAGGAACTGGAGGGTAGAGGTAGAGGAGGTATAGACAGGAACTGGAGGTAGAGGAGGTATAGACAGGAACTGGAGATAGAGGAGGTATAGACAGGAACTGGAGGGTAGAGGTAGAGGAGGTATAGACAGGAACTGGAGGTAGAGGAGGTATAGACAGGAACTGGAGGGTAGAGGAGGTATAGACAGGAACTGGAGGTAGAGGAGGTATAGACAGGAACTGGAGTGTAGAGGAGGTATAGACAGGAACTGGAGGGTAGAGGAGGTATAGACAGGAACTGGAGGGTAGAGGAGGTATAGACAGGAACTGGAGGAGGAGAGGGAACTGGAGGTATAGACAGGAACTGGAGGTATATAGACAGGAACTGGAGGTAGAGGAGGTATAGACAGGAACTGGAGGGTAGAGGTAGAGGAGGTATAGACAGGAACTGGAGGGTAGAGGAGGTATAGACAGGAACTGGAGGGTAGAGGAGGTATAGACAGGAACTGGAGGTAGAGGAGGTATAGACAGGAACTGAAGGGTAGAGGAGGTATAGACAGGAACTGGAGGGTAGAGGAGGTATAGACAAGAACTAGAGATAGAGGAGGTACAGACAGGAACTGGAGGGTAGAGGTAGAGGAGGTATAGACAGGAACTGGAGGTAGAGGAGGTATAGACAGGAACTGGAGGTAGAGGAGGTATAGACAGGAACTGGAGGGTAGAGGAGGTATAGACAGGAACTGGAGGGTAGAGGAGGTATAGACAGGAACTGGAGATAGAGGAGGTATAGACAGGAACTGGAGATAGAGGAGGTATAGACAGGAACTGGAGGGTAGAGGTAGAGGAGGTATAGACAGGAACTGGAGATAGAGGAGGTATAGACAGGATCTGGAGGGTAGAGGAGGTATAGACAGGAACTGGAGGGTAGAGGAGGTATAGACAGGAACTGGAGGTAGAGGAGGTATAGACAGGAACTGGAGTTAGAGGAGGTATAGACAGGAACTGGAGGGTAGAGGAGGTATAGACAAGAACTGGAGGTAGAGGTAGAGGAGGTAGAGGAACTGGAGGTAGAGGAGGTATAGACAGGAACTGGAGGTAGAGGAGGTATAGACAGGATCTGGAGGGTAGAGGAGGTATAGACAGGATCTGGAGGGTAGGAGGTATAGACAGGATCTGAGGGTGGGTAGAGGAGGTATAGACAGGAACTGGAGGGTAGAGGAGGTATAGACAGGAACTGGAGGGTAGAGGAGGTATAGACAGGAACTGGAGGTAGAGGAGGTATAGACAGGAACTGGAGGGTAGAGAGGAACTGGAGGTATAGACAGGAACTGGAGGGTAGAGGAGGTATAGACAGGAACTGGAGGGTAGAGGAGGTATAGACAGGAACTGGAGGTACAGGAGGTATAGACAAGAACTGGAGAGACAGGAACTGGAGGAGGTATAGACAGGAACTGGAGGGTAGAGGAGGTATAGACAGGAACTGGAGGGTAGAGGAGGTATAGACAGGAACTGGAGGTAGAGGAGGTATAGACAGGAACTGGAGGTACAGGAGGTATAGACAAGAACTGATGGTAGAGGAGGTATAGACAGGAACTGGAGGGTAGAGGAGGTATAGACAGGAACTTGAGGGTAGAGGAGGTATAGACAAGAACTGGAGGGTAGAGGTAGAGGAGGTATAGACAGGAACTGGAGGGTAGAGGAGGTATAGACAGGAACTGGAGGGTAGAGGAGGTATAGACAGGAACTGGAGGTAGAGGAGGTACAGACAGGAACTGGAGATAGGAGGTATAGACAGGAACTGGAGGTAGAGGAGGTATAGACAGGAACTGGAGGTAGAGGAGGTATAGACAGGAACTGGAGGTAGAGGAGGTATAGACAGGAACTGGAGGTAGAGGAGGTATAGACAGGAACTGAGGAGGTATAGAAAGAACTGGAGGTATATAGACAGGAACTGGAGGTAGAGGAGGTATAGACAGGAACTGGAGGGTAGAGGAGGTATAGACAGGAACTGGAGATAGAGGAGGTACAGACAGGAACTGGAGGGTAGAGGTAGAGGAGGTATAGACAGGAACTGGAGGTAGAGGAGGTATAGACAGGAACTGGAGGGTAGAGGAGGTATAGACAGGAACTGGAGGGTAGAGGAGGTATAGACAGGAACTGAACTGGAGGTAGAGGAGGTATAGACAGGAACTGGAGGGTAGAGGAGGTATAGACAGAACTGGAGGGTAGAGGAGGTATAGACAGGAACTGGAGGTAGAGGAGGTATAGACAGGAACTGGAGGGTAGAGGAGGTATAGACAGGAACTGGAGGGTAGAGGAGGTATAGACAGGAACTGGAGGGTAGAGGAGGTATAGACAGGAACTGGAGGGTAGAGGAGGTATAGACAGGATCTGGAGGGTAGAGGAGGTATAGACAGGAACTGGAGGTAGAGGAGGTATAGACAGGAACTGGAGGGTAGAGGAGGTATAGACAGGAACTGGAGGGTAGAGGAGGTATAGACAGGAACTGGAGATAGAGGAGGTATAGACAGGAACTGGAGGTAGAGGAGGTATAGACAGGATCTGGAGGGTAGAGGAGGTATAGACAGGAACTGGAGGGTAGAGGAGGTATATAGACAGGAACTGGAGGAGGAGGAGGAACTGGAGATATAGACAGGAACTGGAGAGGAACTGGAGGGTAGAGGAGGTATAGACAGGAACTGGAGGATCTGGGATCTGGAGGGTAGAGGAGGTATAGACAGGAACTGGAGGGTAGAGGAGGTATATAGACAGGAACTGGAGGGTAGAGGAGGTATAGACAGGAACTGGAGGGTAGAGGTAGACAGGAGGAGGGTATAGACAGGAACTGGAGGGTAGAGGAGGTATAGACAGAAACTGGAGGTAGAGGAGGTATAGACAGGATCTGGAGGGTAGAGGAGGTATAGACAGGATCTGGAGGGTAGAGGAGGTATAGACAGGAACTGGAGGGTAGAGGAGGTATAGACAGGATCTGGAGGGTAGAGGAGGTATAGACAGGATGGAGGTAGAGGAGGTATAGACAGGATCTGGAGGAGGGTAGAGGAGGTATAGACAGGAACTGGAGGGAGGAGGTATAGACAGGATCTGGAGGGTAGGAGGTATAGACAGGATCTGGAGGGTAGAACTATGACAGATAGAGGTAGAGGAGGTATAGACAGGACTGGAGGGTAGAGGAGGTATAGACAGGAACTGGAGGGTAGAGGAGGTATAGACAGGAACTGGAGGTAGAGGAGGTATAGACAGGATCTGGAGGGTAGAGAGGGTAGAGTATAGACAGGAACTGGACGGTAGAGGAGGTATAGACAGGATCTGGAGGGTAGAGGAGGTTCCTGTTTGGAACTGGACGGTAGATTCAGGATCTGGAGAATGTTCACGAGATTCACTGGACACGCACCCCACCACGGCTGTGTGACGAATCAGATATCTCTGTTATTTACTCTACCTCCCAAAACCAGACCAGTAACTACACTGCTGACCGTAGAGTAGCAGAGAACACAGAGAGCCTAATGCAGCTAGGCCATTTCCTGTGAGCTATGAGCACACCCCCCCCTCTATTAGTTTCATGTGTGAGTTGAGCCCAGACTCTAAGGGAACTATTTCATGACTGCATCATTAGACCAATAACAACCTCACATTAATCTCACTACCACACCACCTCCCATTACTTCTACACATTCTCATTCTCCATTATTTCACCTTACAGTAACATTGCTCTACCTCTCTTATTTCTAACCAACTGCTTAGGATTTGATTTGTCATCCATTCGAATCAGTTTCGGACGGCAGGGTAGCCTAGTGGTTAGAGCGTTGGACTAGTAACCGGAAGGTTGCAAATTCGAATCCCCGAGCTGACAAGGTACAAATCTGTCGTTCTGCCCCTGAACAGGCAGTTAACCCACTGTTCCTAGGCCGTCATTGAAAATAAGAATGTGTTCTTAACTGACTTGCCTAGTAAAATAAAAATAAATTAAGAAAGACTGGACGACCCAGAGAGAAAAAAAGAGCGGGAGAGAGAGAAATGTGAGAGAGAGAGAGTGAGAGTGAAGGATGGGAGAGAGAGAGAGGAGAGAGAGGGATGAGAGAGTGATGGGAGAGCGACAGAGAGAAGAAATGGGAGAGAAGGAGGGAGAGAGGGGATGGGACAGAGAGAGGAGAGAGAGGGATGGGAGAGCGACAAAGAGAAGGAGAGAGAGAGAAGGATGGGAGAGAGAGAGAATGGGAGAGAAGGAGGGAGAGCAAAGAAGAGCAAAGAAGAGAGATAGCGGGAGAGGGAGAGAAAGATAATGATCCCATACCAAAGAGGGCCTACAGCAGCACCTAGATATTCTGCACAGATTCTGTCCCACCTGGGCCCTGACAGTAAATCTCAGTAAGACTAAAATAATGGCATTCCAAAAAAGGTCCAGTTGCCAGGACCACAAATAAATTCCATCTAGACACCTGTTGCCCTAGAGCACACAAAAAAGTAAACATACCTCGGCCTAAACACCAGCGCCACAGGTAACTTACACAAATCTGTGAACGATCTGAGAGACAAGGAAAGAAGGGCATTCTATGCCATCGAAAGGAACATAAAATTCAACATACCAATTAGGATTTGGCTAAAAATATTGAATCAGTTATAGAACCCATTGCTCTTTATGGTTGTGATATCTGGGGTCCGCTCGCCAACCAAGAATTCACAAAATGGAACAAACACCAAATTGAGACTCTGCATGCAGATTTGTGCAAAAAATATCCTCAGTGTACAACGTAGAACACCAAATAATGCAGAGCAGAATTAGGCCGATACCCGCTAATTCCAAAATCTTCCATAACAAAGCCATCACCTACAGAGAGATGAACCTGGAGAAGAGTCCTCTAAGCAAGCTGGTCCTGGGGCTTTTTTCACAAACACATACACACCCCACAGAGCCCCAGAACAGCAACACAATTAGACCCAACCAAATCATGAGAAAACAAAAAGATAATTACTTGACACATTGGAAAGAATTAACAATACAACTGAGCAAACTAGAATGTTATCTGACCCTAAACAGAGAGTACACAGCGTCAGAATACCTGACCACTGTGACTGTTCCAAACTTTTTTGACTGTATACAGACTCTATTGAGAAAGGCCGACATGGCTCTCAAGAGAAGGCAGGCTATGTGCACACTGGCACACTATGTGCACACTGGCCACAAAATGAGCTGCGCTTCTTAACCTCCTGCCAAATCTATGAACATATTAGAGACACAAATTTCCCTCAGATTACACAGATCCAGAAAGAATTAGAAAAAAGAAAAAAAAAGAAAAAGAAAACAAACCCGATGTTGATATTTATGTTCCCCTTGTACTTTAACTATTTGCACATCATTACAACACTGTGTATATATATATATATATATATATATATATATATATATATATACTGTGTATATATATATATATATTTGAATATTTGATTTTTTGGAACTTCTGTGAGGGTAATGTTTACTTTATATTGTTATTATATACTTTATATTGTTTATTCCACTTTTGTTTATTATCTATTTCACTTGCTTTGGCAATGTTAGCAGGTTCCCCATGGCAAAAAAAGCCTCTTGAATTGAATTGAATTGAGAGAGAGAGAGAGAGAGAGAGAGAGAGAGAGAGAGAGAGAGAGAGAGAGAGAGAGAGAGAGAGAGAGAGAGAGAGAGAGACAGAGAGAGAGAGAGAGAGAGAGAGAGAGAGAGAGAGAGAGAGAGAGAGAGGGAGAGAGACAGAGAGAGAGAGAGGGAGAGAGAGAGACAGAGAGAGAGAGAGAGAGAGAGGGAGAGAGACAGAGAGAGAGAGAGAAAGAGAGAGAGAGAGAGAGAGAGAGAGAGGGAAAGAGAGACAGAGGGAGAGATACAGAGAGAGAGAGAGAGAGAGAGAGAGAGAGAGAGACCCTTCTTATGCCCCTTCTACCTCCCGCCCCTGCATCATGGACCTCGTCAGGACAGTCGCACATATAAGGCTGTAAGCAGAGCAACAGTCCCAACCTCCACTATTATACCCGCCCCATCCTGTGACCTACGATCTATGTATCAGATGCTCAACATGCTCTGCTCACACCTACTGTGATGGTCCAGGCCTAAACCACACGAAAACCACACAAGACACTATGGAACACAAAGCTTTTACTATCTCATCTTGGAATATACTAGGCCTGAGGTCATCTGCTTTTGGCCTAAAGAGCAGGAACCTGGACTTCAACATAAAAGAAAACTCGCAAATTTTTTACCTCCTTGTATCAATCATTAAAAACAACAAAAATCCATTAGATGACCCAATAACGCAACAATAACTAGATTAAAACCTCAAATCTATAAAACCAAAGCTTGTGGTCTAGAATCAGAAATGAAAAGCTGAAAAACAGCACACCTGAGGTGCAAAATGCTTAAATTGTTCAACATGAACTTTTGAATGCTTTCCTGATGTCGGGAAACAGGGGCTTATCTGCCCTATACACAAATGTGGAGACAAATCAGACCCCAATAATTACCAAGGAATCTGTATAAAGATCAACTTGGTTTACATACACTTAGGTTGGAGTCTTGTCTTTCAACCACTCCACAATGTTCTTGTGAACAAACTATAGTTTTGGCAAGTCGGTTAGGACATCTACTTTGTGCATGACACAAGTAATTTTTCCAACAATTGTTTACAGACAGATTATTTCACTTTTATTTCACATTTACTGTTACTCTATCACAATTCCAGTGGGTCAGAAGTTTACATATGACCTTTGCCTTTAAACAGCTTGGATTACGCAAGAAAATTATGTCATGGCTTTAGAAGCTTCTGATAGGCTAATATACAAAATTTGAGTCAAATGGAGGTGTACCTGTGGATGTATTTCAAGGCCTACCTTCAAACTCAGTGCCTTTTTGCTTGACATCATGGGAAAATCAAAAGAAATGTGTAAAAAATTGTAGACCTCCACAAGTCTGGTTCATCCTTGGACGCAATTTCCAAACGCCTGAAGGTACCATGTTCATCTGTACAAACAATAGTATGCAAGTATAAACTCCATGGGACCACGTAGCCGTTTATACCGCTCAAGAAGGAGATGCGTTCTGTCTCCTAGAGATGAACATACTTTGGTGCGAAAAGTGCAAATCAGTCCCAGAAGAAACGGCAAAATACCTTGTGAAGATGCTGGAGGAAACAGGTATAAAAGTATCTACATCCACAGTAAAACGAGTCATATATCGACATAGCCTGAAAGGCCGCTCAGCAAGGAAGAAGCCACTGTTCCAAAATCGCCATAAATAAGCCAGACTACGGTTTGCAACTGCACATGGGGACAAAGACCTTACTTTTTGGAGAAATGTCCTCTTGGTCTGATGAAACAAAAATAGAACTGTTTAACCATAATGACGATCGCTATATTTGGAGGAAAAAGAGGGAGGCTTGCAAGCCGAAGAAAACCATCCCAACCATGAAGCACGGGGGTGGCAGCATCATGTTGTGGGGGTGCTTTGCTGCAGGAGGGACTGGTTAACTTCACAAAATACATGGCATCATGAGAAAGAAAAATTCTGTGTATATATTGAAGCAACATCTCAAGATATCAGTCAGGAAGATAAAGCTAGGTCACAAATGGTTCTTCCAAATGGGCAATGACCCCAAGCATACGTCAAAAGTTGTGTAAAAATGGCTTAAGGACAACAAAGTCAAGGTATTGGAGTGGCCATCACAAAGTCCTGACCTCCATCCTATAAAACATTTGGGCAGAACTGAAAAAGTGTGTGTGAGCAAGGAGGCCAACAAACCTGACTCAGTTGCACCAGCTGTCAGGAGGAATGGGCCAAAATTCACCCAACTTATTATGGAGGCTTGTGGAAGGCTAACTAAAATGTTTGACCCAAGTTAAACAATTTAAAGGCAATGCTACCGAATACTAATTGAGTGTATGTCAACTTTTGACCCACTGGGAATACGATGAAAGAAATAAGGGCTGAAATAAATCATTCTCTTTACTATTATTCTGACATTTCACATTCTTAAAATAAAGTGGTGATCCTAACTGACCTAAGACAGGGAGTTATTACTAGGATTAAATGTCAGGAATTGTGAAAAACTGAGTTTAAATGTATTTGGCTAAGGTGTATGTAAACTTCCGGCTTAAACTTTATATAAACCTTACCCACACTAATTAATAAACACGTCCACCAAAAATAAGAGGACAAAATCTTTAGTTTACTGACTTTAAAAAGGTCCAAATTCTCCAAAGCTTGTCTTAATAAAATGTATTTATAAAACAAGTAATACATAATAATAATAAATAAAAACATTGAGGTGTGAGACAAGGCTGCAGTTTGAGTCCAAACCTATTCAATATTTCTATCAATGAATTAGCAGACAAGTTGGACTATTCTGCAGGCCTAAGAATTGCACTATTTGATACAGGGTAAAATACCTGCTGATGATTTGGTTATTCTTTAACCAACCAAAAAGGTCTTCAACAGGTCTTCAACAGAACCTTAACATTCTCTAGGAATATTGCCATAATTGGGCACTGGTAGTACATTTAGATGAGAGAAAGTGGGAGGGCGAGAGAGAGAGAGAGAGAGAGAGAGAGAGAGAGAGAGAGAGAGAGAGAGAGAGAGACGGGGAGAGGGAGAGACGGACAGAGAAGAGGAGAGAGAGAGTGAGAGAGAGAGAGAGAGAGAGGTAGAGACTGACAGAGAAGAGGAGAGAGAGAGAGAGAGAGAGAGAAAGCAAGAGGGAGAGAGAAGGAGAGAGAAAAAGTGAGACGTAGTGCTGAAAGGGTCGTTAAGCCTGTGACAGATCTTGGCGTGAAGTGAGACAGGATTACCGTGGTAACGACAGCCTATTACAATGGGAATGGTGAGTATTGTTGCCGACAGCGACAGACACATGAGGGTAACATATGTCGCTGGGTGTGTGTGTGTGTGTGTGTGTGTGTGTGTGTGTGTGTACTCATTAGTGCTGTGTTGGTGCAGACTAGCTCCAGTTCCAGTAGTTAAATGCCTTTGAACTTTTAATAGAACCCTGAAACCCAACCAGGCCTTAAAACACAGAGCGAGAGAGACCCAACCAGGCCTTAAGACACAGAGCGAGAGAGACCCAACCAGGCCTTAAGACACAGAGAGAGAGAGACCCAACCAGGCCTTAAGACACAGAGAGAGAGAGACCCAACCAGGCCTTAAGACACAGAGAGAGAGACCCAACCAGGCCTTAAGACACAGAGAGAGACCCAACCAGGCCTTAAGACACAGAGAGAGAGAGACCCAACCAGGCCTTAAGACACAGAGAGAGACCCAACCAGGCCTTAAGACACAGAGAGACCCAACCAGGCCTTAAGACACAGAGAGAGAGACCCAACCAGGCCTTAAGACACAGAGAGAGAGACCCAACCAGGCCTTAAGACACAGCCTTAGAGAGAGACCCAACCAGGCCTTAAGACACAGAGAGAGAGAGACCCAACCAGGCCTTAAGACACAGAGAGAGAGAGACCCAACCAGGCCTTAAGACACAGAGAGAGAGAGACCCAACCAGGCCTTAAGACACAGAGCGAGAGAGACCCAACCAGGCCTTAAGACACAGAGAGAGAGACCCAACCAGGCCTTAAGACACAGAGCGAGAGAGACCCTTAAGACACAGGCCTTAAGACACAGAGCGAGAGACCCAACCAGGCCTTAAGACACAGAGCGAGAGAGACCCAACCTTAAGACAGGCCTTAAGACACAGAGAGAGAGACCCAACCAGGCCTTAAGACACAGAGAGAGAGACCCAACCAGGCCTTAAGACACAGAGCGAGAGAGACCCAACCAGGCCTTAAGACACAGAGAGAGAGAGACCCAACCAGGCCTTAAGACACAGAGAGAGACCCAACCAGGCCTTAAGACACAGAGAGAGAGACCCAACCAGGCCTTAAGACACAGAGAGAGAGACCCAACCAGGCCTTAAGACACAGAGAGAGAGACCCAACCAGGCCTTAAGACACAGAGCGAGAGAGACCCAACCAGGCCTTAAGACACAGAGAGAGACCCAACCAGGCCTTAAGACACAGAGCGAGAGAGACCCAACCAGGCCTTAAGACACAGAGCGAGAGAGACCCAACCAGGCCTTAAGACACAGAGCGAGAGAGACCCAACCAGGCCTTAAGACACAGAGCGAGAGACCCAACCAGGCCTTAAGACACAGAGCGAGAGAGACCCAACCAGGCCTTAAGACACAGAGCGAGAGAGACCCAACCAGGCCTTAAAACACAGAGCGAGAGAGACCCAACCAGGCCTTAAGACACAGAGAGAGAGACCCAACCAGGCCTTAAGACACAGAGAGAGAGAGACCCAACCAGGCCTTAAGACACAGAGAGAGAGACCCAACCAGGCCTTAAGACACAGAGAGACCCAACCAGGCCTTAAGACACAGAGAGAGAGACCCAACCAGGCCTTAAGACACAGAGCGAGAGAGACCCAACCAGGCCTTAAGACACAGAGAGAGAGAGACCCAACCAGGCCTTAAGACACAGAGAGAGAGACCCAACCAGGCCTTAAGACACAGAGACCCAACCAGGCCTTAAGACACAGAGAGAGAGAGACCCAACCAGGCCTTAAGACACAGAGAGAGAGAGACCCAACCAGGCCTTAAGACACAGAGAGAGACCCAACCAGGCCTTAAGAGAGACCCAACCAGGCCTTAAGACACAGAGCGAGAGAGACCCAACCAGGCCTTAAGACACAGAGCGAGAGACCCAACCAGGCCTTAAGACACAGAGCGAGAGAGACCCAACCAGGCCTTAAGACACAGAGCGAGAGAGACCCAACCAGGCCTTAAGACACAGAGAGACCCAACCAGAAGACACAGACCCAACCAGGCCTTAAGACACAGAGAGAGAGACCCAACCAGGCCTTAAGACACAGAGAGAGAGAGACCCAACCAGGCCTTAAGACACAGAGAGAGAGACCCAACCAGGCCTTAAGACACAGAGAGAGAGACCCAACCAGGCCTTAAGACACAGAGAGAGAGAGACCCAACACAGACACAGAGAGAGACCCAACCAGGCCTTAAGACACAGAGAGAGAGACCCAACCAGGCCTTAAGACACAGAGCGAGAGAGACCCAACCAGGCCTTAAGACACAGAGAGAGAGACACAGGCCTTAAGACACAGAGAGAGAGACCCAACCAGGCCTTAAGACACAGAGCGAGAGAGACCCAACCAGGCCTTAAGACACAGAGCGAGAGAGACCCAACCAGGCCTTAAGACACAGAGCGAGAGAGACCCAACCAGGCCTTAAGACACAGAGAGAGAGAGACCCAACCAGGCCTTAAGACACAGAGCGAGAGAGACCCAACCAGGCCTTAAGACACAGAGAGAGAGAGACCCAACCAGGCCTTAAGACACAGAGAGAGAGACCCAACCAGGCCTTAAGACACAGAGCGAGAGAGACCCAACCAGGCCTTAAGACACAGAGAGAGAGAGACCCAACCAGGCCTTAAGACACAGAGAGAGACCCAACCAGGCCTTAAGACACAGAGAGAGACCCAACCAGGCCTTAAGACACAGAGAGAGAGACCCAACCAGGCCTTAAGACACAGAGAGAGAGAGACCCAACCAGGCCTTAAGACACAGAGAGAGAGACCCAACCAGGCCTTAAGACACAGAGCGAGAGAGACCCAACCAGGCCTTAAGACACAGAGAGAGACCCAACCAGGCCTTAAGACACAGAGCGAGAGAGACCCAACCAGGCCTTAAGACACAGAGAGAGAGACCCAACCAGGCCTTAAGACACAGAGAGAGAGAGACCCAACCAGGCCTTAAGACACAGAGCGAGAGAGACCCAACCAGGCCTTAAGACACAGAGAGAGAGACCCAACCAGGCCTTAAGACACAGAGAGAGAGACCCAACCAGGCCTTAAGACACAGAGAGAGAGACCCAACCAGGCCTTAAGACACAGAGAGAGAGACCCAACCAGGCCTTAAGACACAGAGCGAGAGAGACCCAACCAGGCCTTAAGACACAGAGCGAGAGAGACCCAACCAGGCCTTAAGACACAGAGCGAGAGAGACCCAACCAGGCCTTAAGACACAGAGAGAGAGACCCAACCAGGCCTTAAGACACAGAGCGAGAGAGACCCAACCAGGCCTTAAGACACAGAGAGAGAGACCCAACCAGGCCTTAAGACACAGAGAGAGAGACCCAACCAGGCCTTAAGACACAGAGCGAGAGAGACCCAACCAGGCCTTAAGACACAGAGAGAGAGAGACCCAACCAGGCCTTAAGACACAGAGCGAGAGAGACCCAACCAGGCCTTAAAACACAGAGCGAGAGAGACCCAACCAGGCCTTAAGACACAGAGAGAGAGAGACCCAACCAGGCCTTAAGACACAGAGAGAGAGAGACCCAACCAGGCCTTAAGACACAGAGCGAGAGAGACCCAACCAGGCCTTAAGACACAGAGAGAGAGACCCAACCAGGCCTTAAGACACAGAGAGAGAGACCCAACCAGGCCTTAAGACACAGAGCGAGAGAGACCCAACCAGGCCTTAAGACACAGAGCGAGAGAGACCCAACCAGGCCTTAAGACACAGAGAGAGAGAGACCCAACCAGGCCTTAAGACACAGAGCGAGAGAGACCCAACCAGGCCTTAAAACACAGAGAGAGAGATATTCTCATCCTGAAATAGACAAGGTCAGAGGTCATCTGCCTTCGGCCTAAACAGCAGAAACCTGGACTTCATCAAATACATTGGAAATACAGACATTGCCATCCTACAGGAAACATGGTATAAAGGAGATGGACCCACTCATTGCCCGCTTGGTTACAGAGAGCTGGTAGTCCCATCCACCAAACTACCAGGTGTGAAACAGGGAAGAGACTCAAGGGGTATGCTAATTTGGTACAGAGCAGACCTAACCCACTCTATTAAATTAGTAAAAACAGGAACATTTTACATCTGGCTAGAAATGAATGAGGAAATTATCTCAACAGAGAAAAATGTCCTCATGTGTGCTACCTATATCCCCCCAATAGAATCCCCATACTTTAACCTTGTAAAATAACACTTTTCCATTGAGTGCACCCCCCTACACATTTATATTACATATGTGGTGTTCGGGTTCACACTCTACCCCAGTCCAGGTGCAAATTGGGGGAGGGACACAACAAATAAATAGCTTTTCATGCGTGGCTCCTTACCACAGTCAATCAGTCTTGCAAAAATAATCTCTCCTCAGAGGGCCTTCAAAAACATTAATTTCAGAGAGAGAAGCTAGTGTGGAAGGAACGTTTTCCACTTTGGAAGATAAAGACTTTTCAGAATATGAGGATCATGTCTCTGTTATGTCATCCTCTCTGGAAGAAGAGCATCCAGCCCATCAGCACCCAGTCCCAGGACCAGCCCATCAGCAACCAGTCCCAGGACCAGCCCATCAGCAACCAGCCCCAGGACCAGTCCCAGGTCCAGCCCATCAGCAACCAGCCCCAGGACCAGCCCATCAGCAACCAGTCCCAGGACCAGCCCATCAGCAACCAGTCCCAGGACCAGCCCATCAGCAACCAGTCCCAGGACCAGTCCCAGGTCCAGCCCATCAGCAACCAGTCCCAGGACCAGTCCCAGGTCCAGCCCAACAGCAACCAGCCCCAGGACCAGCCCATCAGCAGCCAGCCCCAGGACCAGCCCATCAGCAACCAGCCCCAGGTCCAGCCCATCAGCACCCAGTCCCAGGACCAGCCCATCAGCACCCAGCCCCAGTACCAGTCCCAGGACCAGCCCATCAGCAGCCAGCCCCAGGACCAGCCCATCAGCACCCAGCCCCAGTACCAGTCCCAGGACCAGCCCATCAGCACCCAGCCCCAGTACCAGTCCCAGGACCAGCCCATCAGCACCCAGTCCCAGGACCAGCCCATCAGCACCCAGTCCCAGGACCAGCCCATCAGCACCCAGCCCCAGTACCAGTCCCAGGACCAGCCCATCAGCACCCAGTCCCAGGACCAGCCCATCAGCAACCAGTCCCAGGACCAGCCCATCAGCAACCAGTCCCAGGACCAGTCCCAGGTCCAGCCCATCAGCAACCAGCCCCAGGACCAGCCCATCAGCAGCCAGCCCCAGGACCAGCCCATCAGCACCCAGTCCCAGTACCAGCCCCAGGTCCAGCCCATCAGCACCCAGCCCCAGTACCAGTCCCAGGACCAGCCCATCAGCACCCAGTCCCAGGACCAGCCCATCAGCAACCAGTCCCAGGACCAGCCCATCAGCAACCAGTCCCAGGACCAGTCCCAGGTCCAGCCCATCAGCAACCAGCCCCAGGACCAGCCCATCAGCAGCCAGCCCCAGGACCAGCCCATCAGCACCCAGTCCCAGTACCAGCCCCAGGTCCAGCCCATCAGCAACCAGCCCCAGGACCAGCCCATCAGCAACCAGCCCCAGGTCCAGCCCATCAGCACCCAGTCCCAGGACCAGCCCATCAGCACCCAGCCCCAGTACCAGTCCCAGGACCAGCCCATCAGCAGCCAGCCCCAGGACCAGCCCATCAGCACCCAGCCCCAGTACCAGTCCCAGGACCAGCCCATCAGCACCCAGCCCCAGTACCAGTCCCAGGACCAGCCCATCAGCACCCAGTCCCAGGACCAGCCCATCAGCACCCAGTCCCAGGACCAGCCCATCAGCACCCAGTCCCAGTACCAGCCCCAGGTCCAGCCCATCAGCACCCAGTCCCAGGACCAGCCCATCAGCACCCAGCCCCAGTACCAGTCCCAGGACCAGCCCATCAGCACCCAGCCCCAGTACCAGTCCCAGGACCAGCCCATCAGCACCCAGCCCCAGGACCAGCCCATCAGCAACCAGTCCCAGGACCAGCCCATCAGCACCCAGTCCCAGGACCAGCCCATCAGCAACCAGCCCCAGGACCAGCCCATCAGCACCCAGCCCCAGTACCAGTCCCAGGACCAGCCCATCAGCACCCAGCCCCAGGACCAGCCCATCAGCAACCAGTCCCAGGACCAGCCCATCAGCACCCAGTCCCAGGACCAGCCCATCAGCAACCAGCCCCAGGACCAGCCCATCAGCAACCTCCACCAGAAGCCTGCAGGAGGAGAATTATGGATGTCAATTTCTTTTTAAATTGAATGATCTTCTTGCCCAAGGACTGAGCCACCAGGGCCACCCCGAAAGGCGGGACATAAATTCTTCTTTTGAACATCCCAGACACCATCCAGAAAACTATTCTGGACTGCACTAATTTGGAGGGAAGGTGTGTTTTTGGAGAGAGATGGAAGGAGATGGACCAAACTCATTTACTTGCATACTTTAGAGTTCTTATCCTTGCTGGTGTTTTCAGATCCAATGGGGATCCCACATAATTCCTTGTGGGATGCAGAAACTGGCAGAGAACCTTTATGTGAAATAATGTCTCTTGAAAACTTCCACATTACTTTCCAGGATTATCAGGATTGTCTGCTTCCATAACCGAGACACCAGTTCAGCTTGGCGGCAGAAAGACAAGCTAGCTGTAATCAGGTCAGTGCAGAGAGACAAGCTAGCTGCAATCAGGTCAGTGCAGAGAGACAAGCTAGCTGCAATCAGGTCAGTGCAGAGAGACAAGCTAGCTGTAATCAGGTCAGTGCAGAGCTAGCTGCAATCAGGTCAGTGCAGAGAGACAAGCTAGCTGCAATCAGGTCAGTGCAGAGCTAGCTGCAATCAGGTCAGTGCAGAGAGACAAGCTAGCTGCAATCAGGTCAGTGCAGAGCTAGCTGCAATCAGGTCAGTGCAGAGAGACAAGCTAGCTGCAATCAGGTCAGTGCAGAGCTAGCTGCAATCAGGTCAGTGCAGAGCTAGCTGCAATCAGGTCAGTGCAGAGCTAGACAATCAGGTCAGTGCAGCTAGCTGCAATCAGGTCAGTGCAGAGAGACAAGCTGCTGCAATCAGGTCAGTGCAGAGCTAGCTGCAATCAGGTCAGTGCAGAGCTAGCTGCAATCAGGTCAGTGCAGAGCTAGCTGCAATCAGGTCAGTGCAGAGAGACAAGCTAGCTGCAATCAGGTCAGTGCAGAGCTAGCTGCAATCAGGTCAGTGCAGAGCTAGCTGCAATCAGGTCAGTGCAGAGAGACAAGCTAGCTGCAATCAGGTCAGTGCAGAGCTAGCTGCAATCAGGTCAGTGCAGAGAGACAAGCTAGCTGCAATCAGGTCAGTGCAGAGCTAGCTGCAATCAGGTCAGTGCAGAGAGACAAGCTAGCTGCAATCAGGTCAGTGCAGAGCTAGCTGCAATCAGGTCAGTGCAGAGCTAGCTGCAATCAGGTCAGTGCAGAGAGACAAGCTAGCTGCAATCAGGTCAGTGCAGAGCTAGCTGCAATCAGGTCAGTGCAGAGCTAGCTGCAATCAGGTCAGTGCAGAGAGACAAGCTAGCTGCAATCAGGTCAGTGCAGAGCTAGCTGCAATCAGGTCAGTGCAGAGCTAGCTGCAATCAGGTCAGTGCAGAGAGACAAGCTAGCTGCAATTAGGTTAGTGCAGAGAGACAAGCTAGCTGCAATCAGGTCAGTGCAGAAAGACAAGCTAGCTGCAATCAGGTCAGTGCAGAGAGACAAGCTAGCTGCAATCAGGTCAATGCAGAGAGACAAGCTCGCTGCAAGCAGGTCAGTGCAGAAAGACAAGCTAGCTGCAATCAGGTCAGTCCAGAAAGCTAAGCTAGCTGCAATCAGGTCAATGCAGAGAGACAAGCTAGCTGCAATCAGGTCAGTCCAGAAAGCTAAGCTAGCTGCAATCAGGTCAGTCCAGAAAGCTAAGCTAGCTGCAATCAGTTCAATGCAGAAAGACAAGCTAGCTGCAATCAGGTCAGTCCAGAAAGCTAAGCTAGCTGCAATCAGATCAGTGCAGAAAGACAAGCTAGCTGCAATCAGGTCAGTGCAGAAAGACAAGCTAGCTGCAATCTGTTCAGTGCAGAAAGACAAGCTAGCCTCTTACATCTATGGGGGCGCTATTTCATTTTTGGATGAAAAACGTTCCCATTTTAAACAAGATATTTTGTCACAAAAAGATGCTCGACTATGCATATAATTGATACCATTCGAAAGAAAACACTCTGACGTGTCCAGAAATACCAAGATATTCTCTGTGCGTGCCCTAGAACGTGAGCTTCAGGCAAAACCAAGATGAGATGGCATCCAGGAAATGACAAGGATTTTTGAGGCTCTGTTTTCCATTGTCTCCTTATATGGCTGTGAATGCGAGAGGAATGAGCCTGCCCTTTCTGTCGTTTCCCCAAGGTGTCTGCAGCATTGTGACGTATTTGTAGGCAGATCATTGGAAGATTGACCATAAGAGACCACATTTACCAGGTGTCCGCCCGGTGTCCTGCGCCGAAATTAGTGCGCAAAACTCAGCTGCCAGTATTTTTCCATGCGATACAGAGAGCAAAGCAAGGTTCCACGAACTGCATATCAATGAAGAGATATGTGAAAAAACACCTTGAGGATTGATTCCAAACAACGTTTGCCATGTTTCGGTCGATATTATGTAGTTAATCCGGAAAAAGTTTTACGTTGTAGGTGACTGAATTTTCGGTTCGTTTCGGTAGCCAGACGCAATGTAGAAAACGGAACGATTTCTCCTACACACAGACGCTTTCAGGAAAAACTGCGCATTTGGTATGTAACTGAGAGTCTCCTCATTGAAAACATCAGAAGCTCTTCAAAGGTAAATGATTTTATTTATTTGGTTATCTGGTTTTTGTGAAAATGTTGCGTGCTAAATGCTACTCAAAATGCTATGCTAGCTTTGCATACTCTTACACAAATTAGTCAATTTCTATGGTTCAAAAGCATATTTTGAAAATCTGAGATGACAGTGTTGTTAAGAAAAGGCTAAGCTTGAGAGCAGACGCATTGTTTTCATTTTATTTGCGATTTTCAGAAATCGTTAACGTTGCGTTATGCTAATGAGCCTGAGGCTTTAGTCACAAACCCGGATCCGGGATGGGGAGTTTCAAGAAGCTAGCTGCAATCAGGTCAGTGCAGAAAGAAAAGCTAGCTGCAATCAGGTCAATGCAGAGAGACAAGCGAGCTGCAATCAGGTCAATGCAGAGACAAGCGAGCTGCTATCAGGTCAGTGCAGATAGACACGCTTGCTGCAATCAGGTCAGTGCAGAGAGACAAGCTAGCTGCAATCAGGTCAGTGCAGAGAGACAAGCTAGCTGCAATCAGTTCAGTGTAGAGAGACAAGCTAGCTGCAATCAGGTCAGTGCAGAGAGACAAGCTTGCTGCAATCAGGTCAGTGCAGAAAGACAAGCTAGCTGCAATCAGTTCAGTGTAGAGAGACAAGCTAGCTGCAATCAGGTCAATGCAGAGAGACAAGCTAGCTGCAATCAGTTCAGTGTAGAGAGACAAGCTAGCTGCAATCAGGTCAATGCAGAGAGACAAGCTAGCTGCAATCAGGTCAATGCAGAGAGACAAGCTAGCTACAATCAGATCAGTGAAGAGAAACAAGCTAGCTGCAATCAGGTCAGTGTGGGACAAGTGGGTGGACCATGGCCACAACATCACATGCGATAACTTTTTTACTTCTCACAAGCTGGGACTGGAGCTCCTCAAGAGAACGCTGATGATGGTAGGAACAGTACGATAAAACAAGCCAGAGCTCCCACCTCAGCTACTGAATACACAGAACAGGCCTATCAATTCCTCTAAGTTTGTGTTCATGACCGACACGTCCCTAGTGTCCTACGTGCCAAAGAAAGGCAACAATGTGGGACTCATGAGTACGCTGTATAGGGATGGGAGAATCTGTGGCCAGGAACATCAAAAAACAGAAATCATAATAGATTACCATGCCACAAAAGGAGGTGTGGACAATTTAGGCAAGCTGGTGACTGGCTACAGCTGCAAAATAAGAACCCTATGTGGGCCACTTGTGATATTCTTCAACATCTTGGACATCTCAGCGTACTGGAACAGAGGGAAGCCGAGACTGGAACAGAGGGAAGCTCCAGAGGAGATGACTCTTTCTCGAGGAGCTGGGCAAGGCATTGGTAAGACCTCAAATCCAAGGGAGGCAACATATCCCAAGGACCCCAGCTTCTACAGCCATGGTGAGGAGGATTCAGGAGGAGGATGCTGGTGCCCCATCTGCCCAACCCACAGAACCAACAGCTTCAATACAGGAAGTAAGTGTGAGTGATGCTGTTGTATGTGTGTGTGTCTGACTCTCCTACCTTGGCCTGCTGTAACTATATATGTGAGTGAGTGAGTGAGTGAGTGAGTGAGTAAAATTCCTGAACTAAGTGTTTTCATCATTCTAGATTGCAGCCGGTAGCAACAAGAAGAAGCGCTGTGATGTGTGTGGACCCAAGAAGGACAGGAAGACACAGTACACATGCATCAAGTGCAAGGAATACATTTGCAACACACACACAGTAAAACTCTGTCCCCCATGTTGTGCGTAGACCAGCATTAATTTATGCTCAATGGGGCTCATTTATCATTTCCATAAAATACTGTATGTAAAATTTGTCCTTGCAATTTGTTCTTTTCAAAGCAATAATTTTGATGAAAACCTTGTTTCATTCATGTTTGTTGAAGATGAACATGATTTATTCCACCTATGTCTTGATTATAATTGATTTTTATTTACAAAAATCACATTTATAAAAATAAACTAATAGCACTTTTATTGATAAATGTGAACTAGCAGAAGTTTCAGTGTTGCATGTCACTACTTCACAGGAGAAACATTTGAACGCTGTTTTTGTACTTTTATTAAAATGCATTTTATTGGCAAAAATTCCTTCTGGAACGTTTGAACTTTCATGTGCCTTAATAACAAACGTGTATGCCATCTGTAACAATAAATAAAAATGTTAAATTATGACGGGAACTTTCCCGCTAGCCATGATTGGATGAGATAATGAGTGGGGTGGACATGCCGAGAGATGAGTTTCAGATTGTTCTACGGTGTAGCATCTTGTGTCTTTAAAATGAGCTGCTCATTATGCTAATAATATCCTTCCTACTGCAGTCTTTTCGAAAGATATATCGTTAGAACTACAAACTACAAACTACAAATACGACAGAGATGGTCACCTCACTTCGCGTTCTCAGGAAACTATGTAGTATTTGGTTTTTTAATGTATTATTTCTTACACTGTTACCCCAGGACATCTTAATTCTTATTACATACAGCCGGGAAGAACTATTGGATACAAGAGCAACCAACATTACAACCTGGAATACGACTTTACCGAAGCAGATCCTCTGTGTGTCCACCACCCGGGACAATGGATCGGATCCCAGCCGGCGACCCACAACAAAGGCACCGCAGAAGGGGCAGACGGAGCGGTCTTCTGGTCACCAGAGATTGTAACGTTCTTTGTTTCACGGAATATGGCTCACTCGGGATACGTTATCAGAGTCGGTACAGCCAACTGGTTTCTTCACGCATCGCGCCGATAGAAACAAACATCTCCCTGGTAAGAAGAAGGGCAGGGGTGTATGCCTTATGATTAACGAGACGTGGTGTGATCATAACGACATACAGGAACTCGTTCACATGACCTAGAGTTCCTTACAATCAAATGCCGACCACTTTATCTACCAACAGAATTATCTTCGATTATAATCACAGTCGTGTATATTCCCCCCCAAGCAGACACATCGACGGCCGTGAAAGAACTTCAATTGACTCTATGTAAAATGGAAACCACATATCCTGAGGATGCATTTATTGTAGCTGGGGATTTTAAGAGGGTGTGAACAATGCTGAATGGGTGTAAACAAAGAAGAGCTCTCCAGTAGGTACCAAAATATTCAAAGGCCATTTAAATAAAAAATATTTCACGTTTATTTAATAACCTTATGGATCAAATCCCTTTAGTGGGATCGTATTGACAACATCCGGTGAAATGGCAGAGCGTCAAAAAAAAAAAATACTATAAATATTAAACTTTCATGAAATCACACATAAAATGCACCAAATTAAAGCTACACTTGCTGTTAATCCAGCCACAGAGTCAGATTTCAAAAAGGCTTTACGGCGAAAGCAAACCATGCTATTATCTGAGGACAGCACACCATCAAACAAAGACAGCGAATCATAATTCAACCCGCCAGGCGTGACACAAAACTACGAAATAAAGATATAATTCATGCCTTACCTTTGACAAGCTTCTTCTGATGGCACTCCAATATGTCCCATAAACATCACAAATGGTCCTTTAGTTCGATTCATTTTGTCATTATACATCCAAAATGTCCATTTATTTGGCGCGTTTGATCCAGAAAAACACTGGTTCCAACTCACACTACATGACTACAAAATATCTCATTAGTTACCTGTAATCTTTGTCCAAACATTTCAAACAACTTTCATAATACAACTTTTGGTATTTTTTAACATGAATAATCGATCAAATTTAAGATGGGAGAAACTGTGTTCAATACCGGACGAAAACAAAGCATGCTCGGGGTTTAGCCTAATCAGTTCTGTTATACTCACAGACTTTATTCAAACAGTTTTAGAAACGTCAGTGTTTTCTATCCAAATCTACCAATTATATACATATCCAAGCTTCTGGGCCTGAGTAGCAGGCAGTTTACTTTGGGCACACTTTTCACCCGAATGTGAAAATAGCGCCCCCAAGCAATAAGAATTAACCAGGTAGGCAAGTTGAACAAGTTCTCAAATAATATATAAAGACTGGCTTATTTGACACCAAATCAACAACAGTTGCTACTAATAACATAAATTGCTAATGTACGATGTCAAAAGGTGGATTTTATGATGTAATGTCAACTTCTATCTATCCATTCTATTTTCAACTCACCCACAGAATTTCTCTAGCAATCTGCTGTGGATTACCCAGAATCCCATGCCTTTATCACTGAGTGATATCTCAAGGCCACCAGACTGTTTAATAGCCATCACGAGCATGTTAGAGGCTGCTGCCATATATACATTGACTTGAAATCACTGGCCACTTTAATAATGTTGACATATTTATACACTGTATCATGTATATACAGTGGGGCAAAAAAGTATTTAGTCAGCCACCAATTGTGCAAGTTCTCCCACTTAAAAAGATGAGAGAGGCCTGTAATTTTTATCATAGGTACACTTCAACTGTGACAGACAAAATGAGAAAAAAAAATCCAGAAAATCACATTGTATGATTTTTTATGAATTTATTTGCAAATGAACTGCCAGTTCCCTTCAGTTGGTATAGCCTACATTATCATTCCATTTAATGACACTGTTAGTTCCTTCAGTTGGTATAACCTACATTATCATTCCATTTAATGACACTGTTTAGTTTACCTTCATTTGCTTCCTCTGTAAACGCAGTCACGGCTGTGTGGTTGTTGCTGAGGATCATGAGTAAGAGGTGACGATATTTTAAATTAAATGGTTATGGAGCAGAGATCAAACCGTAACAGTTTGAACCTGACGCATGGCACAATACTTGATCATCACACAGTTCCATGGTCAGTGTGGGTGATAGACCAGGGTATAACCTACTATTGTACAGTATTCTCCCTGTTATAACAGCCCATGGTCAGTGCGGGTGATAGACCAGGGTATAACCTATTAGTGTACAGTATTCTCCCTGTTATAACAGCCCATGGTCAGTGCGGGTGATAGACCAGGGTATTACCTACTATTGTACAGTATTCTCCCTGTTATAACAGCCCATGGTCAGTGCGGGTGATAGACCAGGGTATAACCTACTAGTGTACAGTATTCTCCCTGTTATACTAGTGTACAGTATTCTCCCTGTTATAACAGCCCATGGTCAGTGCGGGTGATAGACCAGGGTTCGGACAAAGGATCCAATTCAGGAAAGTCCTATTCCTGGTCGTAATACTGGTGAGTTACCGTCGCTCTGATAACCAAAAGTTATTTCCGGCTGTATGTAATAAGACACAAAAAGCGTTCTGGGCTAATAATGTAAACTCAAAGATGCTTCGGAGCTAGAAGCAGAGCATGTCTGTTGGCGCCAACTTACCATATGTCTATAGGTTGGGTAGGCTAGCTTTCTAAGTGACAGATTCCGATTTAGGAAATCCTGTCTTTCTTACGCACACCTTTCCTACGTGGGTCCCTTGTGGGCACTGAATGTAATTCAACAGCTGAAAACACTCCCACTTGCTGGCCAACAGATTTTTTCTTGGTGTTTTCATCCATTAGGGTTTTCAGTACATTTATCTTTACCTCTAGTGACTCCCCATCCCGCATGAGGGAGCGTAATCATGGACTGACACTAATTAGCATAACACAACAGACATAAATATTCCTAGAAAATATTCCTATTCATGAAAATCACAAGTGAAATATATTGAGACACAGCTTAGCCTTTTGTTAATCACCCTGTCATCTCAGATTTTCAAAATATGCTTTAGAGCCAAAGCTAGACAAGCATTTGTGTAAGTTTATTGATAGCCTACACATTTTGTCCAGCTAGCAGCAGGTAACTTGGTCACGGAAATCAGAAAAGCAATCAAATTAAATCGTTTACCTTTGATGAGCTTCGGATGTTTTCACTCACGAGACTCCCAGTTAGATAGCTAATGTTCCTTTTTTCCAAAAATGTTATTTTTGTAGGCGAAATAGCTCCGTTTTTTCTTCACGTTTGGCTGAGAAATCGCCCGGAATTTGCAGTCATAAAAACGCCGAAAAATATTCCAAAATAGCTCCATAACATTGACAGAAACATGGCAAACGTTTTTTATAATCAATCCTCAAGGTGGTTGTCAAATATTTATTTGATAATATATCCACCGGGAAAATTGGATTTTCAGTAGGACCAATTGGAATAATGGCTACCTCTGTATTTTACGCGAGAACACTCTAGAAGCCATCAGGTGACCAGTTGCGCTTTTTAGCGGGTATTCAATTTAGCGGGTATTCTTCAACATAAATGCGTACAACTACGTCACAATGCTGTAGACACCCTGGGGAATACGGAGAAAAAGTATTCTGGTTGATAGCCCATTCACTGCTCAATAGGGACGCATTGGAACGCAGCGCTTTCAAAACATGAGGCACTTCCGGATTGGATTTTTCTCATGCTTTTGCCTGCGATATCAGTTCTGTTATACTCACAGACAATATTTTTACAGTTCTGGAAACTTTAAAGTGTTTTCTATCCTAAGCTGTCAATTATATGCATATTCTAGCATCTTGTCCTGACAAGATGCTAGAATATGCAAAAATGAAAACACTGCCCCCTAGTCACAAAAGGTTTTAAGCCGAAACCATGACGGCGCTGAAAGAACGATATGCAAACTGGAAACCACAAATCCCGAGGCTGCATTTATTGCAGCTGGTGATTTTAACAAAGCAAATTTGAGGGTAATGCTATTAACACATTGACTTTAATACTCGCACTGGGAAAACACTTGACCACTATCCTCATCTCCAGGATGCCTTCAAAGCCCTGCCCTCCCTTCAGCATTCAGATCACAACTCCATTTTGCTCTTCCCTTCCTATAGGCAGAAACTCAAACAGGAAGTATCCGTGCTAAGGTCTATTCAACGCTGGTCTGACCAATCGGAATCCATGCATCAAGATTGTTTTGATCGTGGGGACTAGGATATGTTCCTCAGATAATTACATGGATGTATACATGGACACTGTGACTGAGTTCTTCAGGAAATGTATAGTGGATGTTGTTCCCACCCTTACTATTAAAACTGTGGATAGATTGCATTATTCGCCCTAAACTGAAAGTGCGAACCACCGCATTTAACTATGGCGAGGTGACTGGGAATATGGTTGTATACGACCAGTGTAGTTATTCCATCCTTAAGGCATTCAAACAGGCAAAACATCAGTACAGAGACAAAGTAGAGCCGCAATTCAACGGCACAGATATGGGACATATGTGGCAGGCTCTGCAGACAATCACGGATTACACAGCGGAAAACCAGACACGTCGCGGACACCAATGTTTTGCTCCCAGACAAGCTAAACACCTTCTTCGTCTGCTTTGAGGATAACACGGTGCCATCTATGCTGCCCGCTCCCAAGGACTGTGGGCTCTCGTTCTCCATGGCCGGTTCAGATGTTAACCCTCACAAGGCTGCTGGCCCAGACAGGATCCCTATCTGCGTCCTCAGAGCATGCACAGACCCTCTGGCTGGAGTGTTTACGGACATATTCAATCTCTTCCTATCCCAGTCTGCTGTTCTCATTTGCTTCAATATGTCCACCATCGTTCCTGTACACAAAGAAAGTAAAGGTAACTGAAATAAATTACTATCGCCCCGTAGCACTCACTTCTGTCATCATGAAGTGCTTTGAGAAGCTAGTCAAGGATAATTAACCTCTACCTTACCTGTCACCCTAGACCCACTTTAATTTGCTTACTGCCCTAATAGATCCACAGAAGATGCAATTGCCATCGCACTGCACACTGCCCTATCCCATCTGGACAAGAGGAATACCCATGTAAGGGAATACCCCCTGTATTGGACAAAAATGAATGGGAAACCATTGGCGTAGTACAAACCATGTACACAATGGCCAATACCACCCAAATCGGCATTGATTCATGCAAAATGTATTTCAAATGCCATATGGCAATTGTAACACTTCAAAAATCCAACAGGTGGCGTGTGCGCTCCACCGTGGTTTTTCATATTGAAAATGGACTCCAAGTCAACATCCAAAAGCCAAATTTTGAAAAAATTGATTTTTTGTCAAAAACTTATCACCCCTTAAAAAAGTGCTTTCTGGACCGTTTTTCGAAATTCTTTCGCTTTTTTTGTCAATTACACATGTGTAAGAACTGTATGAATATACTTTTGTCCAATTTTATTATCATAATGTTTTTTTTTTTTTACTTGTGCATAAGGCACATGTTTTCTCCATTTGGAACATGATTTCATAAGAAGTCAAAAGTCAAAAATTGCACAATTTCATAAAAAACTTCACACACCCCTAAAAAAGTGCTTTCTGGACCGTTTTTCGAAATTCTTTAGAATTTTGTGTCAATTACACACGTATAAGAACTGTATCAACATACTTTAGCCATATTTTATTATCATAATTTTTTTTTTTTACTTGTGCATAAGGCATATGTTTTGTGGGGGCCAAATGTCATAAGAAATTTGACATGCTCAAAAATCCTGCAGAAATGCAAAATTGACTGGCCTGATGAACTCGGGATGGCCGGGCAGTGATTGTTGTTCCTTTCAATCACTCGTGGTGTTGATTTCATCATGTCCATTTGTTTATGTTTTCTCACTTTTGCAAAGTCACTGTGTATTTGCAATATGGTTAACTGGGCATTCACCATCACCAATTTGTCATGCTATAAAAATCGTGCAGGAATGCCAAATTGACTGGCCCGATGAACTCGGGATGGCTGGGCAGTGATTCTGGTACCTCTCCATCGCTCGTTTGGGTTGATTTCAGAATGTCACTTTTGGTGATGGTACCTCACTGTTAAAACATATTGCAAATGTTTTCTCACTTTTGCAAAGTCACTGAAAATTCGTGCAGGAATGCCAAATTGACTGGCCCGATGAACTCGGGATGGCTGGGCAGTGATTCTGGTACCTCTCCATCGCTCGTTAGGGTTGATTTCAGAATGTCCATTTGGTGATGTTTTCTCACTCTTGCAAAGTCACTGTGCATTTGCAATATGGTTAACTGGGCATTCACCATCACCAATTTGTCATGCCATAAAAATCGTGCAGGAATGCCAAATTGACTGGCCCGATGACCTCGGGATGGCTGGGCAGTGATTCTGGTACCTCTCCATCGCTCGTTAGGGTTGATTTCAGAATGTCGCTTTTGGTGATGGTACCTCACTGTTAAAACATATTGCAAATGTTTTCTCAATTTTGCAAAGTCACTGAAAATTCGTGCAGGAATGCCAAATTGACTGGCCCGATGAACTCGGGATGGCTGGGAAGTGATTCTGGTACCTCTCCATCGCTCGTTAGGGTTGATTTCAGAATGTCCATTTGGTGATGTTTTCTCACTCTTGCAAAGTCACTGTGCATTTGCAATATGGTTAACTGGGCATTCACCATCACCAATTTGTCATGCCATAAAAATCGTGCAGGAATGCCAAATTGACTGGCCCGATGACCTCGGGATGGCTGGGCAGTGATTCTGGTACCTCTCCATCACTCGTTAGGGTTGATTTCAGAATGTCGCTTTTGGTGATGGTACCTCACCGCTTAAACATATTGCAAATGGACAAGAGTCACCTGCAATTCACCGTCCATCAGTCAATTATTTATCATTCTGACACCAAACTGATACAAACTGACACCAAACCCACTTTTCCCAACTCGTTTAGGAGCCAAGTATCACATACTTCAGAGCTGGCCCAAAATTCACAACGCCTTCGGTTCAAACAATAAAAAAAACATAAAACACATAGTTACTTTCTAGCTGCGGGGCCAGTTTTGACATTATGTGTAGTCCTATGTGAGGCGACCGCGAATCCCGAGTTTCGGCTCGATAGGTCATTTGGTGTCCGAGTAAAACCCTAATTGGTGCTGAAAATCCACTTTTTTTCCATGCCTTGCTATGGGGTCCTTGAATGAGCTATCGGACAGAAACATTGGGGTCCTTGTCTATGGGCCGAGCCGGTTTCAATGCACCTAGTCTTGTGTCTCTGAGACTTTTCTAAATGTCGCCATTTTCATAATGGTCAAAATGAATTGAAGTCATTGCAAATGTTCAAGGCTGTTTCTCGGACTGAGAACCTTCTAGAGCGCCGTGACTCACCACACACTATCGACCTGAGGTCTAGAACAGGTCTCTAAAGTTTCGGAACTCTAGGTCTGACGGTTCTTTTTTAGCTCGAACAAAGCTAACTATTGGAGGCACTGTTATTCTCTACACACCCCAATACGTCCCTCCATCCAAGTTGTGTATCTGTGTGATTTAGTTTTCCTTTGAATTTTTATGGGAAAAATGACTGATTTACAGTTCATGGGGGTTGCCTAATCACACATATGAAGATTTGGACAGATCTGATTTTTTTAACCCTTCCAAACAGCCCCTGAGACACCAATTATGGCACTTCCGGTTGACACAGGAAGCTATAAGTCAACACATATCCTCATTGGGCTATGCTTTTACAGAATCCTGAGTTTTAAGTCTTTACGTTAAGAATTGACTGATTTACACAGGGTTCAATGCACTATGTCCATCAAATTGCATGCAGGGTATGGATATACACTTTTAGGGTGATTCTAAGCACTTCCGGTTGGCCCAGGAAGCCTAGAATCGACACAGGTAGACCTTATAGTGGCCTGATGGACTGGTACCGAAGACAGGTTCATAAGGCATTCATAACCCATATAGGCTCCATGTTGAATTTAGTGGAGCATGTATTCCTATGGGGAGAGAAGTCAATGCAAACTGACTGTCCGACAAAGTTCATTTGATGACTTCCCGGTAGGTCTGGCCCTGCCGCTCGGCCTGACGCCGTCCCCGAATTTTAAAAATGTTTGCGGATGTCAAGTAAGGGACGGTACATTTGCAATATGGACTTTCTCACTAACCATACGGGAAATGTCGAAATGTTCCCTTATGTATGTAAGAATGCTGTTCATTGACTACAGATCCGCCTTCAATAGCATAGTACCCTCCAAGCTCATCATCAAACTCGGGGCCCTGGGTCTGAACCCCAGTCCCTGGCCCTTGACTTCCTGACGGGCCACCCCCAGGTGAAGGCAGGAAACAACACCTCCACTTCACTGATCCTCAACATAGGGGCCCCACAAGGGTACGTGCTCAGCCCCCTCTTGTACTCCCTGTTCACCCACGACTGCTTGGCCACACGCACACCTCCAACTCAATCATCAAGTTTGCAGATGACACAACAGTAGTAGGCTTGATTACCAATGATGACGAGACAGCCTACAGGGTGGAAGTGAGGCCTCTGGGAGTGTGGTGTCTGGAAAACAACCTGTCGCTCAACATCAACAAAACAAAGGAGATAATCGTGGACTTCAGGAAACAGCAGAGAGTGCATCCCCCTATCTACATCGACGGGACCGCAGTGGAGAAGGTGTAAAGTTTCAAGTTCCTCGGCCATCACATCACTGGTGATCTGAAATGGACCACCCACACAGGTGAAGAAGGCGCAAGAGCTTTATCTATTTTTCCATGTTTAAGTTTGTTAGTCTGTATGTCGCACTCATAAACATTAAAATAAAATAAATATAATAAAAAATATATAAATAAAATATAAAATCCACACTGTTTAAATGATAGAGAATAACCACATATGTTATATGACAGACCAGCTAGATCTACTGTCTCTATTATATTATAAATAGTTATATATTATCACAATATGTTTGATAGAGAAGTTAAAATCCTGTTCAAGTGTTCACCATTATGCTAGCTCAATCTTCCTCACTCAGAGAGCTAAGGCTAATTTAGACTCCACAATATGTCCCAGCCAGCTATATGAATGACCCAGCAAGCTATAGCAACATCCCAGCTAGCTATAGGAATATTCTAGCTAGCTATAGGAATATCCCAGCTAGCTATAGGGATGACACAGCTAGCTATAGGAATGACTCAGCTAGCTAAAGGGATGACCCAGCCAAGCTATAGGGATGAACCAGCTAGCTAAAGGGATGACCCAGCTAGCTATAGGGATGACCCAGCAAGCAATACGGCTGACCCAGCAAGCTATAGGAGTATGTTTGTTGTTATTGAACGCCGAAACTGAAACCTGTCGGATGCTGAAACCTGAACTTAAACCTCGGTTTAAAAGCTGACAGTGTTTTTTATAGTTTAATTTTATTTTGAATCCTGCGGCTCTGTTGGGATAAATTGCTGTGAGAGCTACTATCTGTCCTGGGATCCTGTCAGATTCCATATAGGGGGAGAGACACAATAGCCCAGCTAGCCTAGCTTGTTAGCGAAGTTGCTACTCTTAGCAAGAAAGTAAAAAACCTACATAAGCTAAATGGGGAACCCACTCCCACCTACTCTTTCCTTTTTCTTCCACCCCAGTAGCCAGACACCGCTCTGGTCTGGTGGAAGTTTCGCCACCTTGACGGCTCTCCACAGCCGACTGGCCAGTGCTGAGCAGGGTTCCGTTCCTGAAGGGGTCTCCCCCTTCCCTGGAGAATGGAGCTGATCTCGACCCAACCGACCAGCCATAGAGTTATGTCACACGTCGTGGAAGTCGAAGAAGGTGTCCTCTGGCAACGGGGGACTCCATGGTGATGTTGAGTCTGGAACTGAAACAGACCAATAACAGCCTTGCCGCGCCCTGGATCAAGAGGTTTCGGCGCCTTCCTCTCTGGTGGCTTCCCAATCAAGATCGGATCCGGAGGTTCCTGCGTCTTTGTTCTCGGCTTTGTCTCCTTCTCTGGTGGCTTCTACCTCGTGTTAAGATCCTCGGAGCTCCCAGCTTCATCAGACCGTGAGGCATCCTGAGACACCGGACCATTCAACATCCCTAGATGTCATCATAGGCAGCTCTATGGTGAGAATCATCTCGGTCCCCAGGACAAAAACCCTGTGCTAGCCAGGAGCACGAGTACAGGACATAAAAAGGCTGCTTCAGACTGTTCTACCAAGGAGCACGAGTACAGGACATAACAAGGTTTCTTCAGACTGTTCTACCACAGGAGCACGAGTACAGGACATAACAAGGCTGCTTCAGACTGTTCTACCACAGGAACACGAGTACAGGACATAACAAGGCTGCTTCAGACTGTTCTACCACAGGAACACGAGTACAGGACATAACAAGGCTGCTTCAGACTGTTCTACCACAGGAACACGAGTACAGGACATAACAAGGCTGCTTCAGACTGTTCTACCACAGGAACACGAGTACAGGACATAACAAGGCTGCTTCAGACTGTTCTACTACAGGAGCACGAGTACAGGACATAACAAGGCTGCTTCAGACTGTTCTACCACAGGAACACGAGTACAGTACATAACAAGGCTGCTTCAGACTGTTCTACTACAGGAACACGAGTACAGGACATAACAAGGCTGCTTCAGACTGTTCTACCACAGGAACACGAGTACAGGACGTAACAAGGCTGCTTCAGACTGTTCTACCACAGGAGCACGAGTACAGGACATAACAAGGCTGCTTCAGACTGTTCTACCCAGGAACACGAGTACAGGACATAATAAGGCTGCTTCAGACTGTTCTACCACAGGAGCACGAGTACAGGACAAAACAAGGCTGCTTCAGACTGTTCTACCACAGGAGCACGAGTACAGGACATAACAAGGCTGCTTCAGACTGTTCTACTACAGGAGCACGAGTACAGGACATAACAAGGCTGCTTCAGACTGTTCTACCCAGGAGCTGGTCTGTCAAAATTTAATAGAGAAAGTATATCTAGCAGGTATTTCGTAGCATAAAAAAGAGAGTAGATCTAGCTGGTCTGCCAGAATATAATTTAGACAGTAGATGTAGCTGGTCTGTCATAATATAACAGAGACAGTAGATCTAGCTGGTCTGTCATAATATAATAGAGACCGTAGATCTAGCTGGTCTGTCATAATATAATAGAGACAGTAGATCTAGCTGGTCTGTCATTTTATAATAGAGACAGTAGATCTAGCTGGTCTGTAATAATATAATAGAGACAGTAGATCTAGCTGGTCTGTCACAATATAATAGAGAATGTAGATCGAGCTGATCTGTCAATTTATAATAGTGACATTAGATCTCGCTGGTCTGTCATAATTTAACAGAGACAGTAGATCTAGCTGTTATGTCATAATATAATAGTGACAGTAGATCTAGCTGGTCTGTCATATTGTAATAGAGACAGTAGATCTAGCTGGTCTGTCATATTGTAATAGAGACAGTAGATTGAGCTGGTCTGTCATAATATAATAGATTATGCAGATCAAGCTGGTCTGTCATAATATAATAGAGACTTTAGATCTAGCTGGTCTGTCATAATATAATAGAGACAGTAGATTTAGCTGATCTGTCATAATATAATAGAGACAGTCGATTTAGCTGGTCTGTCATGTCATAATAGAGACAGAAGATCTAGCTGGTCTGTCATAATATAATAGAGACTTTAGATCCAGCTGGTCTGTCATAATATAATAGAGACAGTCGATTTAGCTGGTCTGTCATGTCATAATAGAGACAGAAGATCTAGCTGGTCTGTCATAATATAATAGAGACCGTAGATCTAGCTGGTCTGTCATATTATAATAGTGAGAATAGATCTAGCTGGTCTGTCATATTATAATAGTGACAATAGATCTAGCTGGTCTGTCATAATATAACAGAGACAGTAGATCTAGCTGGTTTGTCATAATATAATAGAGACAGTAGATTTAGCTGATCTGTCATATTATAATAGAGCCAGAAGATCTAGCTGGTTTGTCATAATATAATAGAGACAGTAGATCTAGCTGGTCTGTCATTATATAACAGAGACAGTATATCTAGCTGGTCTGTCATAATATAATAGAGACAGTAGATCTAGCTGGTTTGTCATATTATAATAGAGCCAGAAGACCTAGCTGGTTTGTCATAATATAATAGAGACAGTAGATCTAGCTGGTCTGTCATAATGTAATAGAGACAGTAGATGTAGCTGGTCGGTCATGTTATTATAGAGACAATATATCTAGCTGGTTTGTCATAATAAAATAGAGACAGTAGATCTAGTTGGTTTGTCATAATATAATAGAGACAGTAGATTTAACTGGTCTGTCATATTATACTAGTGACAGTAGATCTAGCTAGTCTGTCATAAGATAACAGAGACAGTAGATCTAGCTGGTCTGTCATAATATAATAGAGACAGTAGATCTAGCTGGTCTGTCATAATAAAATAGAGACAGTAGATCTAGTTGGTTTGTCATGTTATAATAGAGACAGTAGATCGAGCTGGTCTATCATAATATAATAGAGACAGTAGATCTAGCTGGTCTGTAATATTATAATAGCGACAGTAGATCTAGCTGGTCTGTCATAATATAACAGAGACAGTAGATCTAGCTGGTCTGACATATTGTAACAGAGACAGTAGATCTAGCTGGTCTGTCATAATATAATAGAGACAGTAGATCTAGCTGGTCTGTAATATTATAATAGCGACAGGAGATCTAGCTGGTCTGTCATAATATATCAGAGACAGTAGATCTAGCTGGTTTGTCATAATGTAATAGAGACATTATATCTAGCTGGTCTATCATATTATAATAGCGACAGTAGATCTAGCTGGTCTGTAATATTATAAAAGCGACAGGAGAACTCGCTGGTCAGTCATAAAATATCAGAGACAGTAGATCTAGCTGGTCTGTAATATTATAATAGCGACAGTAGATCTAGCTGGTTTGTCATAATATAATAGAGACAGTAGATTTAGCTGGTATGTCATGTTATAATAAAGACAGTAGATCTAGTTTGTTTGTCATGTTATAATAGAGACAGTAGATCGAGCAGGTCTATCATAATATAATAGAGACAGTAGATCTAGCTGGTCTGTAATATTATAATAGCGACAGGAGATTTAGCTGATCTGTCATATTATAATAGAGCCAGAAGATCTAGCTGGTTTGTCATAATATAATAGAGACAGTAGATCTAGCTGGTCTGTAATATTATAATAGTGACAGTAGATCTAGCTGGTTTGTCATAATGTAATTGAGACAGTAGATTTAGCTGATCTGTCATATTATAATAGAGCCAGAAGATCTAGCTGGTTTGTCATAATATAATAGAGACAGTAGATCTAGCTGGTCTGTCATAATTTAATAGAGACAGTAGATCAATTTGGTTTGTCATAATATAATAGAGACAGTAGATTTAACTGGTCTGTCATATTATACTAGTGACAGTAGATCAAGCTAATCTGTCATAATATAACAGAGACAGTAGATCTAGCTGGTCTGTCATATTGTAATAGAGACAGTATATCTACCTGGTCTGTCATAATATCGTAGAGACTTTATATCATTCTGTAAAAGCATAGCCCAATGAGGATGTGTATTGAGTTATAGCTTCCTGTGTCAACCGGAAGTGCAATAATTGTTGTCTCAGGGGCTGTTTCAAAGGGTTAAAAAAATCAGATCTGTCCAAAACTTCATATGTGTGATTAGGCAACACCCATGAACTGTAAATCAGTCATTTTTCCCATAAAAATTCAAAGGAAAACTAAATCACACAGATACACAACTTGGATGGAGGGACGTATTGGGGTGCGTAGAGACTGACAGTGCCTCCAATAGTTAGCTCTGTTCGAGCTAAAAAAGAACCGTCAGACCTAGAGTTCCGAAACTTTAGAAACCTGTTGTAGACCTCAGGTCTATAGTGTGTGGTGAGTTAGGTGGCTCTAGAAGGTTCTCGGACCGAGAAACAGCCTCGTACATTTGCAATGACTTCAATTCATTTTGACCATTACGAAAATGGCGACATTTAGAAATGTCCCAGAGACACAAGACTAGGTGCATTGTGACCGTCTCGGCCCATAGAGACAGCACCCAACATCTCGGTCCGATAGCTCATTCAAGGACCCCGTAGCAAGGCATTGAAAAAAGTGGATTTTCAGCACCAATTAGGCTTTTACTCGGGCACCGAATGACCTATTGAGCCGAAACCCGGGATTCGGGGTCGCCTCACATAGGCCTACACATAATGTCCGAACTGGACCCGCAGCTAGAACGTAACTATGTGTTTTACGTTTTTATTATGTTTTCATCTAAAGGCGCTGTGAATTATGGGCCTGCTCTGACGTATGTGATAGTTGGCTTCTAAATGAGTTGGAAAAAGTGGGTTTGGTGTCAATTGGTATCAGTTTGGTGTCAGAATGACATCTAATTGACTGATGGACACTGACTTGCTAGTTGACTTTTGTGCATTTGCAACATGTTCAAGCGGAGAGGGACCATCACGGAAATGGCATTCTGAAATCAACACAAAAAATGGCATCACCATAGTGTCCAGACTGTGCCGAGTTCAACGAGACGCCCCGCTTGACCGTAGCTCGCTCGGTCTGAGCGCAGTGACCATGAGAAAGGTAGGCCCAAAATGAAGCCTGCACCAGTACGTCATTTGATTTTGGGTGACAGTGGCGGAACCGTTATGTTTAGAAGGACAATTCAAACACAGGACTGTTCCTAAGGTCCTCCCGATCTGTGCAAGCCTAACCTTGACCGTGTGACATTAACCCTTCACAGTTAAAAGAAGGTGTTTACATAAAAACAGTTTGCATTGACTTCTCTCCCCATAGGAATACATTGCCTGTTCCCCTAAATACAACCTGGAGTCTATATGGGTTATGAATGCTGTATGAACCTGTCTTCGGTACCAGTCCATCAAGCCACTATAAGGTCTACCTGTGTTGATTCTAAGCTTCCTGGACCAACCGGAAGTGGTTACAATCGCCCTAAAAGTGTTTACCCATAAACTGCCTGCAGTTTGATAGACATAGTGCATTCAACCCTGTGTAAATCAGTCAGTTTTTATGGTAAAGACTTAAAACTCAGGATTCTGTAATAGAATACCCCAATGAGGATGTGTGTTGAGTTACAGCTTCCTGTGCCAACCGGAAGTGCCATAATTGGTGTCTCATGGGCTGTTTCGAGGGGTTAAAAAAATCAGATCTTTCCAAAACTTCATATATGTGTGATTAGGCAACCCCCATGAACTGTAAATCAGTCATTTTTCCCATAAAATTTCAAAGGAAAACTAAATCACATACACACACAGCTTGGAAGTAGGGACCCATTGGGGTGCGTAGAGACAAACACTCCCTGCATTAGTTAACCTTGTTGGAACTTTTAAAGAACCGTCAGACCTAGAGTTCCGAAACGTTAGAATCCTGTTCTAGACCTCAGGTCGATAGTGCGTGGTGAGTTACGGCACTCTAGAAGGTTCTCGGACCGAGAAACAACCTCGTACATTTGCAATGACTTCAATTCATTTTGACCATTACGAAAATGGCGACATTTAGAAATGTCCCAGAGTCACAAGACTAGGTGCATTGTGACCATCTCGGCCCATAGAGACAGAACCCAACGTCTCTGTCCAATAGCTCATTTAAGGACCCCGTAGCAAGTAATTGAAAAAAGTGGATTTTCAGCACCAATTAGGGTTTTACTCGGACACCAAATGACCTATCGAGCCGAAACTTGGGATTCGGGGTCGCCTCAGCTAGGCATACACATAACACAAGAAATGGACCTGCAGCTAGAACGTAACTACGTGTTTTATGTTTTTTTTATGGTTTGAACCGAAGGCGTTGTGAATTTTTGGGCCAGCTCTGAAGTATGTGATACTTGGCTCCTAAACGAGTTGGGAAAAGTGGGTTTGGTGTCAGTTTGTATCAGTTTGGTGTCAGAATGATATCAAATTGACTGATGGACGGTGAATTGCAGGTGACTCTTGTCCATTTGCAATATGTTTAAGTGGTGAGGTACCATCACCAAAAGCGACATTCTGAAATCAACCCTAACGAGCGATGGAGAGGTACCAGTATCACTGCCCAGCCATCCCGAGTTCATCGGGCCAGTCAATTTGGCATTCCTGCACGATTTTTATAGCATGACAAATTGGTGATGGTGAATGCCCAGTTAACCATATTGCAAATGCACAGTGACTTTGCAAGAGTGAGGTACCATCACCAAAGTGACATTCTGAAATCAACCCTAACGAGCGATGGAGAGGTACCAGAATCACTGCCCAGCCATCCCGAGTTCATTGGGCCAGTCAATTTGACATTCCTGCATGATTTTCAGTGACTTTGCAAAAGTGAGAAAACATTTGCAATATGTTTTAACAGTGGGGTACCATCACCAAAAGTGACATTCTGAAATCAACCCAAACGAGCGATGGAGAGGTACCAGAATCACTGCCCAGCCATCCCGAGTTCATCGGGCCAGTCAATTTGGCATTCCTGCACGATTTTTATAGCATGACAAATTGGTGATGGTGAATGCCCAGTTAACCATATTGCAAATGCACAGTGACTTTGAAAGAGTGAGAAAACATAAACAAATGGACATGATGAAATCAACACCACGAGTGATTGAAAGGAACAACAATCACTGCCCGGCCATCCCGAGTTCATCAGGCCAGTCAATTTTGCATTTCTGCAGGATTTTTGAGCATGTCAAATTTCTTATGACATTTGGCCCCCACAAAACATATGCCTTATGCACAAGTAAAAAAAAAAAAAATTATGATAATAAAATATGACTAAAGTATGTTGATACAGTTCTTATACGGTTGTAATTGACACAAAATTCTAAAGAATTTCGAAAAACGGTCCAGAAAGCACTTTTTTAGGGGTGTGTGAAGTTTTTTATGAAATTTTGCAATTATTGACTTTTGACTTCTGACTTCCTATGAAATCATTTTGTAAATGGAGAAAACACATGCAATAATGCGCAAAATAATGCGCAAAAAAAAAAATAATGATAATAAAATTGGACAAAAGTATATTCATACAGTTCTTACACATGTGTAATTGACAAAAAAAGCGAAAGAATTTCGAAAAATGTTCCCATTCCCTAAGCATGGTATTAAACTGATCAAAAAACACACTTTTGGTGGAAGGTGGCCCATACATTCCAATGAGGGTAAAAGACATTTGGGGAGACAGTGTAACTTTCAGGCCGATACATTCTAGTTCATTATCACATGACCACTCAATTTGTTTACATCGGATATGTTCTTTAATGTAAATCATCACACCCCCTCCTCTTCCTTCAATCCTGTCTCTCCTGAAAACATTGTAGCCAGGCACAATCAAAGCAGCATATGGAGAGTGTTTATGGAGCCATGTCTCTGAGAGGCAGAGAAAGTCAAGGTTGGAGTCTGTGAGTAGATGTTGAATTTGATCACTTTTTGGAATGACACTACGCATGTTCAAGTGCCCCCCTAGTAGAGACAGTAGATCTAGCTGGTCTGTCATATTATAATAGGTACAGTAGATCTAGCTGGTTTGTCATAATATAATAGAGACAGTAGTTTAGCTGATCTTTCATATTATAATAGAGCCAGAAGATCTAGCTGGTTTGTCATAATATAATAGAGACAGTAGATCTAGCTGGTCTGTCATAATATAATAGAGACAGTAGATCTAGCTGGTTTGTCATATTATAATAGAGCCAGAAGTCCTAGCTGGTTTGTCATAATATAATAGAGACAGTAGATCTAGCTGGTCTGTCATAATGTAATAGAGACAGTAGATCAAGTTGGTTTGTCATAATATAATAGAGACAGTAGATTTAACTGGTCTGTCATATTATACTAGTGACAGTAGATCAAGCTAGTCTGTCATAATATAACAGAGACAGTAGATCCAGCTGGTCTGTCATATTGTAATAGAGACAGTATATCTACCTGGTCTGTCATAATATCGTAGAGACTTTATATCAAGCTGGTCTGTCATAATGTAATAGAGACAGTCGATGTAGCTGGTCTGTCATGTTATTATAGAGAGACAATATATAAACTGGTCTGTCATAAAATAATAGAGACAGTAGATCAAGCTGGTCTGTCATATTGTAATAGAGACAGTAGATCTTGCTGGTCTGTCATAATATAATAGAGACAGTAGATCCAGCTGGTCTGTCATATTGTAATAGAGACAGTATATCTACCTGGTCTGTCATAATATCGTAGAGACTTTATATCAAGCTGGTCTGTCATAATGTAATAGAGACAGTCGATGTAGCTGGTCTGTCATGTTATTATAGAGAGACAATATATAAACTGGTCTGTCATAAAATAATAGAGACAGTAGATCAAGCTGGTCTATCATAATATAATAGAGACAGTAGATCTAGCTGGTCTGTAATATTATAATAGCGACAGTAGATCAAGCTGGTCTGTCATAATATAACAGAGACAGTAGATCTAGCTAGTCTGTCATAATATAACAGAGACAGTAGATCTCGCTGGTCTGTCATAATATAATAGAGTATGTAGAAATAGCTGGTCTGTCATAATATAATAGAGACAGTCGATTTAGCTGGTCTGTCATGTCATAATAGAGACAGAAGATCTTGCTGGTCTGTCATAATATTATAGAGACAGTCGATGTAGCTGGTCTGTCATGTTATTATAGAGAGACAATATATAAACTGGTCTGTCATAAAATAATAGAGACAGTAGATCAAGCTGGTCTGTCATATTGTAATAGAGACAGTAGATCTTGCTGGTCTGTCATAATATAATAGAGACAGTAGATCCAGCTGGTCTGTCATATTGTAATAGAGACAGTATATCTACCTGGTCTGTCATAATATCGTAGAGACTTTATATCAAGCTGGTCTGTCATAATGTAATAGAGACAGTCGATGTAGCTGGTCTGTCATGTTATTATAGAGAGACAATATATAAACTGGTCTGTCATAAAATAATAGAGACAGTAGATCGAGCTGGTCTATCATAACATAATAGAGACAGTAGATCTAGCTGGTCTCTAATATTATAATAGCGACAGTAGATCAAGCTGGTCTGTCATAATATAACAGAGACAGTAGATCTAGCTAGTCTGTCATAATATAACAGAGACAGTAGATCTCGCTGGTCTGTCATAATATAATAGAGTATGTAGAAATAGCTGGTCTGTCATAATATAATAGAGACAGTCGATTTAGCTGGTCTGTCATGTCATAATAGAGACAGAAGATCTTGCTGGTCTGTCATAATATTATAGAGACAGTAGATCTAGCTGGTCTGTCATAATATAACAGAGACAGTAGATCTAGCTGGTCTGTCATAATATAACAGAGACAGTAGATCTCGCTGGTCTGTCATAATATAATAGAGTATGTAGAAATAGCTGGTCTGTCATAATATAATAGAGACAGTCGATTTAGCTGGTCTGTCATGTCATAATAGAGACAGAAGATCTAGCTGGTCTGTCATATTATAATAGGTACAGTAGATCTAGCTGGTCTGTCATAATATAACAGACAGTAGATCTAGCAGATCTGTCATATTATAATAGAGCCAGAAGATCTAGCTGGTTTGTCATAATATAAGACAGACAGTAGATCTAGCTGGTCTGTCATAATATAATAGAGACAGTAGATGTAGCTGGTTTGTCATAATATAATAGAGACAGTAGATATAGCTGGTCTGTCAAAATATAATAGAGACAGTAGATTTAGCTGGTCTGTCATATTATAATAGAGCCAGAAGTCCTAGCTGGTTTGTCATCATATAATAGAGACAGTAGATTTAACTGGTCTGTCATATTATACTAGTGACAGTAGATCAAGCTGGTTTGTCATAATATAAGACAGACAGTAGATTTAGCTGGTCCTTCATAATATAATAGAGACAGTAGATCTAGCTGGTTTGTCATAATATAAGACAGACAGTAGATCAAGCTGGTCTGTCATAATATAATAGAGACAGTAGATGTAGATGGTCTGTCATAATATAACAGAGACAGTAGATCCAGCTGGTCTGTCATATTGTAACAGAGACAGTATATCTACCTGGTCTGTCATAATATCGTAGAGACTTTATATCTAGATGGTCTGTCATAATGTAATAGAGACAGTCGATGTAGCTGGTCTGTCATAATATAATAGAGACATTAGATCTAGCTGGTCTGTCATAATGTAATAGAGACAGTAGATCTTGCTGGTCTGTCATAATATAATAGAGACAGTAGATCTAGCTGGTCTGTCATAATATAATAGAGACAGTAGATCTAGCTGGTCTGTCATAATATAATAGAGACAGTAGATCTAGCTGGTCTGTCATAATATAATAGAGACAGTAGATCTAGCTGGTCTGTCATAATTATTATATAGAGACAGTAGATCTAGCTGGTCTGTCATAAAATAATAGAGACAGTAGATCTAGCTGGTCTGTCATAATATAATAGAGACAGTAGATCTAGCTGGTCTGTCATATTATAATAGAGACAGTAGATCTAGCTGGTCTGTCATAATATAATAGAGACAGTAGATCTAGCTGGTCTGTCATAATATAATAGAGACAGTAGATCTAGCTGGTCTGTCATAATATAATAGAGACAGTAGATCTAGCTGGTCTGTCATAATATAATAGAGACAGTAGATCTAGCTGGTCTGTCATAATATAATAGAGACAGAAGATCTTGCTGGTCTGTCATAATATAATAGAGACAGTAGATCTAGCTGGTCTGTCATAATATAATAGAGACAGTAGATCTAGCTGGTCTGTCATAATATAATAGAGACAGTAGATCTAGCTGGTCTGTCATATTATAATAGAGACAGTAGATCTTGCTGGTCTGTCATAATATAATAGAGACAGTAGATCTAGCTGGTCTGTCATATTATAATAGAGACAGTATATCTACCTGGTCTGTCATAATATAATAGAGACAGTAGATCTAGCTGGTCTGTCATAATATAATAGAGACAGTATATCTAGCTGGTCTGTCATGTTATAATAGAGACAATATATAAAGCTGGTCTGTCATAATATAATAGAGACAGTAGATCTAGCTGGTCTGTCATAATATAATAGAGACAGTAGATCTAGCTGGTCTGTCATATTATAATAGAGACAGTAGATCTAGCTGGTCTGTCATAATATAATAGAGACAGTAGATCTAGCTGGTCTGTCATAATATAATAGAGACAGTAGATCTAGCTGGTCTGTCATAATATAATAGAGACAGTAGATCTAGCTGGTCTGTCATTATATAATAGAGACAGTAGATCTAGCTGGTCTGTCATGTATAATAGAGACAGTAGATCTTGCTGGTCTGTCATAATATTATAGAGACAGTAGATCTAGCTGGTCTGTCATAATATAATAGAGACAGTAGATCTAGCTGGTCTGTCATATTATAATAGAGACAGTAGATCTAGCTGGTCTGTCATAATATAACAGAGACAGTAGATCTAGCAGATCTGTCATATTATAATAGAGCCAGAAGATCTAGCTGGTTTGTCATAATATAAGAGAGACAGTAGATCTAGCTGGTCTGTCATAATATAATAGAGACAGTAGATCTAGCTGGTCTGTCATAATATAATAGAGACAGTAGATATAGCTGGTCTGTCATAATATAATAGAGACAGTAGATTTAGCTGGTCTGTCATATTATAATAGAGACAGTAGATCTAGCTGGTCTGTCATAATATAATAGAGACAGTAGATTTACCTGGTCTGTCATATTATAATAGAGACAGTAGATCAAGCTGGTCTGTCATAATATAATAGAGACAGTAGATCTAGCTGGTCTGTCATAATATAATAGAGACAGTAGATCTAGCTGGTTTGTCATAATATAATAGAGACAGTAGATCTAGCTGGTCTGTCATAATATAATAGAGACAGTAGATCTAGCTGGTCTGTCATAATATAACAGAGACAGTAGATCTAGCTGGTCTGTCATATTATAATAGAGACAGTATATCTACCTGGTCTGTCATAATATAATAGAGACAGTAGATCTAGCTGGTCTGTCATAATATAATAGAGACAGTAGATCTAGCTGGTCTGTCATAATATAATAGAGACAGTAGATCTAGCTGGTCTGTCATAATATAATAGAGACAGTAGATCTAGCTGGTCTGTCATAATATAATAGAGACAGTAGATCTAGCTGGTCTGTCATAATATAATAGAGACAGTAGATCTAGCTGGTCTGTCATAATATAATAGAGACAGTAGATCTAGATGGTCTGTCATAATATACTAGAGACAGGAGATCTAGCTGGTCTGTCATGTTAAAATAGAGACAGTAGATCTAGCTGGTCTGTCATAATATAATAGAGACAGTAGATCTAGCTGGTCTGTCATATTATAATAGAGACAGTAGATCTAGCTGGTCTGTCATAATATAATAGAGACAGTAGATCAAGCTGGTCTGTCATAATATAATAGAGACAGTAGATCTAGCTGGTCTGTCATATTATAATAGAGACAGTAGATCTTGCTGGTCTGTCATAATATAATAGAGACAGTAGATCTAGCTGGTCTGTCATATTAATAGAGACAGTAGATCTAGCTGGTCTGTCATAATATAATAGAGACAGTAGATCTAGCTGGTCTGTCATAATATAATAGAGACAGTAGATTTAACTGGTCTGTCATATTATAATAGAGACAGTAGATCTAGCTGGTCTGTCATAATATAATAGAGACAGTAGATCTAGCTGGTCTGTCATAATGTAATAGAGACAGTAGATCTAGCTGGTCTGTCATAATATAATAGAGACAGTAGATCTAGCTGGTCTGTCATAATATAATAGAGACAGTAGATTTAACTGGTCTGTCATAATATAATAGAGACAGTAGATCTAGCTGGTCTGTCATAATATAATAGAGACAGTAGATCTAGCTGGTCTGTCATAATATAATAGAGACAGTAGATCTAGCTGGTCTGTCATAATATAATAGAGACAGTAGATCTAGCTGGTCTGTCATAATATAATAGAGACAGTAGATCTAGCTGGTCTGTCATAATATAATAGAGACAGTAGATCTAGCTGGTCTGTCATAATATAATAGAGACAGTAGATCTAGCTGGTCTGTCATAATATAATAGAGACAGTAGATCTAGCTGGTCTGTCATAATATAATAGAGACAGTAGATCTAGCTGGTCTGTCATATTATAATAGAGACAGTAGATCTAGCTGGTCTGTCATAATATAATAGAGACAGTAGATCTAGCTGGTCTGTCATAATATAATAGAGACAGTAGATCTAGCTGGTCTGTCATAATATAATAGAGACAGTAGATCTAGCTGGTCTGTCATAATATAATAGAGACAGTAGATCTAGCTGGTCTGTCATTATATAATAGAGACAGTAGATCTAGCAGGTCTATCATAATATAATAGAGACAGTAGATCTAGCTGGTCTGTTAAAATATAATAGAGTTTGTAGATCAAGCTGGTCTGTCATAATATAACAGAGACTTTAGATCTAGGTTGTCTGTCATAATATTTTAGAGACAGAAGATCTAGCTGGTCTATCATAACATAATAGAGACAGTAGATCTAGCTTGTCTGTCATTATATAATAGAGACAGTATATCTAGCTGGTCTGTCGTAATATAATAGAGACAGTAGATCTTGCTGGTCTGTCAAATTTTAATAGATTCAGTAGATCTAGCTGGTCTGTCATAATATAATAGAGACAGTAGATCTAGCTGGTTTGTCATAATATAATAGAGACAGAAGATCTAGCTGGTCTGTCATAATATAATAGAGACAGTAGATCTAGCTGGTCTGTCATGGCATAATAGAGACAGTAGATCTAGCTGGTTTGTCATAATATAATAGAGACAGTAGATCTTGCTGGTCTGTCATATTTTAATAGAGTCAGTAGATCTAGCTGGTCTGTCATAAAATAATAGAGACAGTAGATCAAGCTGGTCTGTCATATTGTAATAGAGACAGTAGATCTTGCTGGTCTGTCATAATATAATAGAGACAGTAGATCTAGTTGGTTTGTCATGTTATAATAGAGACAGTAGATCGAGCTGGTCTATCATAATATAATAGAGACAGTAGATCTAGCTGGTCTGTAATATTATAATAGTGACAGTAGATCAAGCTGTTCTCTCATAATATGACAGAGACAGTAGATATAGCTGGTCTGTCATAATATAACAGAGACAGTAGATCAAGCTGGTCTGTCATATTGTAATAGAGACAGTAGATCTTGCTGGTCTGTCATAATATAATAGAGACAGTAGATCTAGTTGGTTTGTCATGTTATAATAGAGACAGTAGATCGAGCTGGTCTATCATAATATCGTAGAGACTTTATATCAAGCTGGTCTGTCATAATGTAATAGAGACAGTCGATGTAGCTGGTCTGTCATGTTATTATAGAGAGACAATATATAAACTGGTCTGTCATAAAATAATAGAGACAGTAGATCGAGCTGGTCTATCATAATATAATAGAGACAGTAGATCTAGCTGGTCTGTCATAATATTATAGAGACAGTAGATCTAGCTGGTCTGTCATAATATAACAGAGACAGTAGATCTAGCTGGTTTGTCATAATATTATAGAGACAGTAGATCTAGCTGGTTTGTCATAATATAACAGAGACAGTAGATCTAGCTGGTCTGTCATATAATAATAGGTACAGTAGATCTAGCTGGTTTGTCATATTATAATAGAGCCAGAAGATCTAGCTGGTTTGTCATAATATAATAAAGACATTATATCTAGCTGGTCTGTCATAATTTAATAGAGACAGTAGATGTAGCTGGTCTGTCATAATATAAGACAGACAGTATATCTTGCTGGTCTGTCATAATATAATTGAGACAGTAGATCTAGCTGGTCTGTCATAATATAATAGAGACAGTAGATCTAGCTGGTTTGTCATATTATAATAGAGCCAGAAGTCCTAGCTGGTTTGTCATAATATAATAGAGACAGTAGATTTAACTGGTCTGTCATATTATACTAGTGACAGTAGATCAAGCTGGTCTGTCATAATATAACAGAGTCAGTAGATCAAGCTGGTCTGTCATAATATAATAGAGACTTTAGATCTAGCTGGTCTGTCATGTCATAAAAGAGACAGAAGATCTTGCTGGTCTGTCATAATATTATAGAGACAGAAGATCTAGCTTGTTTGTCATAATATAAAAGAGACAGTAGATCTAGCTGGTCTGTCATTATATAACAGAGACAGTAGATCTAGCATGTCTGTCATATTATAATAGAGACAGTAGATCTAGCTGGTCTGTCATAATATAACAGAGACAGTAGATCTAGCTGGTTTGTCATAATATAATAGAGACAGTAGATGCAGCTGGTCTGTCATGTTATTATAGAGACAATATATCTAGCTGGTCTGTCATAATAAAATAGAGACAGTAGATCGAGTTGGTTTGTCATAATATAATAGAGACAGAATATTTAACTGGTCTGTCATATTATACTAGTGACAGTAGATCTTGCTGGTCTGTCATAATATAATGGAGACATTATATCTAGCTGGTCTGTCATAATGTAATAGAGACAGTTGATCTAGCTGGTTTGTCATAATATAATAGAGACAGTAGATCTAGTTGGTTTGTCATAATATAATAGAGACAGTAGATTTAACTGGTCTGTCATTTATACAAGTGACAGTAGATCTAGCTGGTCTGTCATAATATAATAGAGACCGTAGATCTAGCTGGTTTGTCATATTATAATAGAGCCAGAAGACCTAGCTGGTTTGTCATAATATAATAGAGACAGTAGATCTAGCTGGTCTGTCATAATGTAATAGAGACAGTAGATGTAGCTGGTCTGTCATGTTATCATAGAGACAATATATCTAGCTGGTCTGTCATAATATAATAGAGACAGTAGATCTAGCTGGTCTGTCAAAATATAATAGAGACAGTAGATCAAGCTGGTCTGTCAAAATATAACAGAGACAGTAGATATAGCTGGTCTGTCATAGTATAATAGCGACAGTAGATCTAGCTGGCCTGTCATAATATAATAGAGACAGTAGATCTTGCTGGTCTGTCATAATATAATAGAGACAGTAGATCGAGCTGGTCTGTCATAATATAATAGAGACAGTAGATCTAGCTGGTCTGTCATAATATAATAGAGACAGTAGATCTATCTGGTCTGTCATATTATAATAGAGACATTAGATCTAGCTGGTCTGTCATAATATAACAGAGACCGTAGATCTAGTTGTTTTGTCATAATATAATAGAGACAGTAGATCTAGCTGGTCTCTCATAATATCATAGAGACAATATATCTAGCTGGTCTGTCATAATAAAATAGAGACAGTAGATCTAGTTGGTTTGTCATAATATAATAGAGACAGTATATTTAACTGGTCTGTCATATTATACTAGTGACAGTAGATCTAGCTGGTCTGTCATAATATAATGGAGACATTATATCTAGCTGGTCTGTCATAATGTAATAGAGACAGTTGATCTAGCTGGTTTGTCATAATATAATAGAGACAGTAGATCTAGTTGGTTTGTCATAATATAATAGAGACAGTAGATTTAACTGGTCTGTCATTTATACAAGTGACAGTAGATCTAGCTGGTCTGTCATAATATAATAGAGCCAGTAGATCTAGCTGGTTTGTCATATTATAATAGAGACAGTAGATCTAGCTGGTCTGTCATAATATAATAGAGACAGTAGATCTAGCTGGTCTGTCATAATATAATAGAGACAGTAGATGTAGCTGGTCTGTCATGTTTTAATAGAGACAGTATATCTAGCTGGTCTGTCATAATATAATAGAGACGGTAGATTTCGCTGGTCTGTCATAATATAATAGAGACAGTAGATCTAGCTGGTCTGTCATAATATAATAGAGACAGTAGATCTAGCTGGTCTGTCATAATATAATAGAGACAGTAGATCTAGCTGGTCTGTCATAATATAATAGAGACAGTAGATCTAGCTGGTCTGTCATAATATAATAGAGACAGTAGATCTAGCTGGTTTGTCATAATATAATAGAGACAGTAGATCTAGCTGGTCTGTCATATTATAATAGAGACAGTAGATCTAGCTGGTCTGTCATATTATAATAGAGACAGTAGATCTAGCTGGTCTGTCATAATATAATAGAGACAGTAGATATAGCTGGTTTGTCATAATATAATAGAGACAGTAGATGGAGCTGGTCTTTCATAATACAATAGTGACAGTAGATCGAGCTGGTCTGTCATAATATAATAGAGACAGTAGATCTAGCTGGTCTGTCATAATATAATAGAGACAGAAGATATAGCTGGTCTGTCATATTATAATAGAGACAGTAGATCTAGCTGGTCTGTCATAATATAATAGAGACAGTAGATCTAGCTGGTATGTCATAATATAATAGAGACAGTAGATCTAGCTGGTCTGTCATAATATAATAGAGACAGTAGATCTAGCTGGTCTGTCATAATATAATAGAGACAGTAGATCTAGCTGGTCTGTCATAATATAATAGAGACAGTAGATCTAGCTGGTCTGTCATAATATAACAGAGACAGTAGATCTAGCTGGTCTGTCATAATATAATAGAGACAGTAGATCTAGCTGGTCTGTCATAATATAATAGAGACAGTAGATCTAGCTGGTTTGTCATAATATAATAGAGACAGTAGATTTAGCTGGTCTGTCATATTATAATAGAGACAGTAGATCTAGATGGTCTGTCATAATATAATAGAGACAGTAGATCTAGCTGGTCTGTCATAATATAATAGAGACAGTAGATCTAGCTGGTCTGTCATAATATAATAGAGACAGTAGATCTAGCTGGTCTGTCATAATATAATAGAGACAGTAGATCTAGCTGGTCTGTCATAATATAATAGAGACAGTAGATCTAGCTGGTCTGTCATAATATAATAGAGACAGTAGATCTAGCTGGTCTGTCATAATATAATAGAGACAGTAGATCTAGCTGGTCTGTCATATTATAATAGAGACAGTAGATCTAGCTGGTCTGTCATAATATAATAGAGACAGTAGATCTAGCTGGTCTGTCATAATATAATAGAGACAGTAGATCTAGCTGGTCTGTCATATTATAATAGAGACAGTAGATCTAGCTGGTTTGTCATAATATAATAGAGACAGTAGATCTAGCTGGTCTGTCATAATATAATAGAGACAGTAGATCTAGCTGGTCTGTCATGGTATAATAGAGACAGTAGAACTAGCTGGTTTGTCATAATATAATAGAGACAGTAGATCTTGCTGGTCTGTCATAATTAATAGAGACAGTAGATCTAGCTGGTCTGTCATAATATAATAGAGACAGTAGATCTAGCTGGTCTGTCATATTATAATAGAGACAGTAGATCTAGCTGGTCTGTCATAATATAATAGAGACAGTAGATCTAGCTGGTCTGTCATAATAAATAGAGACAGTAGATCTAGCTGGTCTGTCATAATATAATAGAGACAGTAGATCTAGCTGGTCTGTCATAATATAATAGAGACAGTAGATCTAGCTGGTCTGTCATAATATAATAGAGACAGTAGATCTAGCTGGTCTGTCATAATATAATAGAGACAGTAGATCTAGCTGGTCTGTCATATTATAATAGAGACAGTAGATCTAGCTGGTCTGTCATAATATAATAGAGACAGTAGATCTAGCTGGTTTGTCATAATATAATAGAGACAGTAGATCGAGCTGGTCTGTCATAATATAATAGAGACAGTAGATCAAGCTGGTCTGTCATAATATAATAGAGACAGTAGATCTAGCTGGTCTGTCATAATATAATAGAGACAGTAGATCTAGCTGGTCTGTCATAATATAATAGAGACAGTAGATCTAGCTGGTCTGTCATAATATAATAGAGACAGTAGATCTAGCTGGTCTGTCATAATATAATAGAGACAGTAGATCTAGCTGGTCTGTCATAATATAATAGAGACAGTAGATCTAGCTGGTTTGTCATAATATAATAGAGACAGTAGATCTAGCTGGTCTGTCATAATATAATAGAGACAGTAGATCTAGCTGGTCTGTCATATAATAGAGACAGTAGATCTAGCTGGTCTGTCATAATATAATAGAGACAGTAGATCTAGCTGGTCTGTCATAATATAATAGAGACAGTAGATCTAGCTGGTCTGTCATAATATAATAGAGACAGTAGATCTAGCTGGTCTGTCATAATATAATAGAGACAGTAGATCTAGCTGGTCTGTCATATTATAATAGAGACAGTAGATCTGGCTGGTCTGTCTTAATATAATAGAGACAGTAGATCCAGCTGGTTTGTCATATTATAATAGAGACAGTAGATCTAGCTGGTTTGTCATAATATAATAGAGACAGTAGATCTAGCTGGTCTGTCATATTATAATAGTGACAGTAGATCAAGCTGGTCTGTCATAATATAACAGAGTCAGTAGATCAAGCTGGTCTGTCATAATATATTAGAGACTTTAGATCTAGCTGGTCTGTCATGTCATAATAGAGACAGAAGATCTTGCTGGTCTGTCATAATATTATAGAGACAGAAGATCTAGCTTGTTTGTCATAATATAAAAGAGACAGTAGATCTAGCTGGTATGTCATAATATAATAGAGACAGTAGATCTAGCTGGTCTGTCATATTATAATAGAGACAGTAGATCTAGCTGGTCTGTCATAATATAACAGAGACAGTAGATCTAGCTGGTTTGTCATAATATAATAGAGACAGTAGATGCAGCTGGTCTGTCATGTTATTATAGAGACAATATATCTAGCTGGTCTGTCATAATAAAATAGAGACAGTAGATCGAGTTGGTTTGTCATAATATAATAGAGACAGAATATTTAACTGGTCTGTCATATTATACTAGTGACAGTAGATCTAGCTGGTCTGTCATAATATAATGGAGACATTATATCTAGCTGGTCTGTCATAATGTAATAGAGACAGTTGATCTAGCTGGTTTGTCATAATATAATAGAGACAGTAGATCTAGTTGGTTTGTCATAATATAATAGAGACAGTAGATTTAACTGGTCTGTCATTTATACAAGTGACAGTAGATCTAGCTGGTCTGTCATAATATAATAGAGACCGTAGATCTAGCTGGTTTGTCATATTATAATAGAGCCAGAAGACCTAGCTGGTTTGTCATAATATAATAGAGACAGTAGATCTAGCTGGTCTGTCATAATGTAATAGAGACAGTAGATGTAGCTGGTCTGTCATGTTATCATAGAGACAATATATCTAGCTGGTATGTCATAATATAATAGAGACAGTAGATTTAACTGGTCTGTCATATTATACTAGTGACAGTAGATCAAGCTGGTCTGTCATAATATAACAGAGTCAGTAGATCAAGCTGGTCTGTCATAATATAATAGAGACTTTAGATCTAGCTGGTCTGTCATGTCATAATAGAGACAGAAGATCTTGCTGGTCTGTCATAATATTATAGAGACAGATGATCTAGCTTGTTTGTCATAATATAAAAGAGACAGTAGATCTAGCTGGTCTGTCATTATATAACAGAGACAGTAGATCTAGCATGTCTGTCATATTATAATAGAGACAGTAGATCTAGCTTGTCTGTCATAATATAACAGAGACAGTAGATCTAGCTGGTTTGTCATAATATAATAGAGACAGTAGATGCAGCTGGTCTGTCATGTTATTATAGAGACAATATATCTAGCTGGTCTGTCATAATAAAATAGAGACAGTAGATCGAGTTGGTTTGTCATAATATAATAGAGACAGAATATTTAACTGGTCTGTCATATTATACTAGTGACAGTAGATCTAGCTGGTCTGTCATAATATAATGGAGACATTATATCTAGCTGGTCTGTCATAATGTAATTGAGACAGTTGATCTAGCTGGTTTGTCATAATATAATAGAGACAGTAGATCTAGTTGGTTTGTCATAATATAATAGAGACAGTAGATTTAACTGGTCTGTCATTTATAATAGAGACAGTAGATCTAGCTGGTCTGTCATAATGTAATAGAGACCGTAGATCTAGCTGGTTTGTCATATTATAATAGAGCCAGAAGACCTAGCTGGTTTGTCATAATATAATAGAGACAGTAGATCTAGCTGGTCTGTCATAATGTAATAGAGACAGTAGATGTAGCTGGTCTGTCATAATATTATAGAGACAATATATCTAGCTGGTTTGTCATAATAAAATAGAGACAGTAGATCTAGTTGGTTTGTCATAATATAATAGAGACAGTAGATTTATCTGGTCTGTCATATTATAATAGAGACAGTAGATCTAGCTGGTCTGTCATAATATAATAGAGACAGTAGATCTAGCTGGTCTGTCATAATATAATAGAGACAGTAGATCTAGCTGGTCTGTCATAATAAAATAGAGACAGTAGATCTAGTTGGTTTGTCATGTTATAATAGAGACATTAGATCGAGCTGGTCTATCATAATATAATAGAGACAGTAGATCTAGCTGGTCTGTAATATTATAATAGCGACAGTAGATCTAGCTGGTCTGTCATAATATAATAGAGTCTTTAGATCTAGCTGGTCTGTCATAATATAATAGAGTCTTTAGATCTAGCTGGTTTGTCATAATGTAATAGAGACATATCTAGCTGGTCTATCATATTATAATAGCGACAGTAGATCTAGCTGGTCTGTACTATTATAAAAGCGACAGGAGAACTCGCTGGTCTGTCATAATATAATAGAGACAGTAGATCTAGCTGGTCTGTCATATTATAATAGAGACAGTAGATCTAGCTGGTTTGTCATAATATAATAGAGACAGTAGATTTAGCTGGTATGTCATGTTATAATAAAGACAGTAGATCTAGTTTGTTTGTCATGTTAAAATAGAGACAGTAGATCGAGCTGGTCTGTCATAATATAATAGAGACAGTAGATCTAGCTGGTCTATCATGTTATAATAGAGACAGTAGATCTAGCTGGTCTGTCATAATATAATAGAGACAGTGGTCTGGTCTGTCATAATATAATAGAGACAGTCATGGTCCATCATGTTATAATAGAGACAGTAGATCTAGCTGGTCTGTCATAATATAATAGAGACAGTATATCTAGCTGGTCTATCATGTTATAATAGAGACAGTAGAACTAGCTGGTCTGTCATAATGTAATAGAGACAGGAGATCTAGCTGGTCTGTCATGGTATAACATAGACAGTAGATCAAGCTGGTCTGTCATAATATAATAGAGACAGTATATCTAGCTGGTCTGTCATTTTATAATTGAGACAGTAGATCTAGCTGGTCTGTCATAATATAATAGAGACGGTAGATCTAGCTGGTCAGTCATATTATAATAGCGACAGTAGATCTAGCTGGTCTGTCATAATATACTAGAGACAGTAGATCTAGCTGGTCTGTCATGTTATAATAGAGACAGTAGATCCAGCTTGTCTGTCATAATATAATAGAGACAGTAGATCTAGCTGGTTTTTCATAATATAATAGACAATAGATCTAGCTGGTCTGTCATAATATAATAGAGACAGTAGATCTAGCTGGTCTGTCATAATGTTATAATAGAGACAGTAGATCTAGCTGGTCTGTCATATTATGATAGAGACAGTAGATCTAGCTGGTCTGTCATGGTATAACATAGATAGTAGATCTAGCTGGTCTGTCATAATATAATAGAGACAGTAGATCTAGCTGGTCTGTCATAATATAATAGAGACAGTAGATCTAGCTGGTCTGTCATATTATAATAGTGACAGTAGATCTAGCTGGTCTGTCATAATATAACAGAGACAGTAGATCTAGCTGGTCTGTCATAATATAATAGAGACTTTAGATCTAGCTGGTCTGTCATAATATAATAGAGACAGTAGATCTAGCTGGTCTGTCATATTATAATAGAGACAGTAGATCTAGCTGGTCTGTCATAATATAATAGAGACAGTAGATCTAGCTGGTCTGTCATAATATAATAGAGACAGTAGATCTAGCTGGTCTGTCATAATATAATAGAGACAGTAGATCTAGCTGGTCTGTCATAATATAATAGAGACAGTAGATCTAGCTGGTCTGTCATAATATAATAGAGACAGTAGATCTAGCTGGTCTGTCATAATATAATAGAGACAGTAGATCTAGCTGGTCTGTCATAATATAATAGAGACAGTAGATCTAGCTGGTCTGTCATAATATAATAGAGACAGTAGATCTAGCTGGTCTGTCATATTATAATAGTGACAGTAGATCTAGCTGGTCTGTCATAATATAATAGAGACAGTAGATCTAGCTGGTCTGTCATAATATAATAGAGACTTTAGATCTAGCTGGTCTGTCATGTCATAATAGAGACAGAAGATCTTGCTGGTCTGTCATAATATTAATAGAGACAGAAGATCTAGCTGGTTTGTCATAATAACATAGATAGTAGATAATATAATAGAGACAGTAGATCTAGCTGGTCTGTCATAATATAAAGAGACAGTAGATCTAGCTGGTCTGTCATTATATAACAGAGACAGTAGATCTAGCTGGTCTGTCATATTATAATAGAGACAGTAGATCTAGCTGGTCTGTCATAATATAACAGAGACAGTAGATCTAGCTGGTTTGTCATAATATAATAGAGACAGTAGATGCAGCTGGTCTGTCATGTTATTATAGAGACAATATATCTAGCTGGTCTGTCATAATAAAATAGAGACAGTAGATCGAGTTGGTTTGTCATAATATAATAGAGACAGAATATTTAACTGGTCTGTCATATAATACTAGTGACAGTAGATCTAGCTGGTCTGTCATAATATAATGGAGACATTAGATCTAGCTGGTCTGTCATAATGTAATAGAGACAGTAGATCTAGCTGGTTTGTCATAATATAATAGAGACAGTAGATCTAGTTGGTTTGTCATAATATAATAGAGACAGTAGATTTAACTGGTCTGTCATAATATAATAGTGAGACAGTAGATCTAGCTGGTCTGTCATAATATAACAGAGACAGTAGATCTAGCATGTCTGTCATATTATAATAGAGACAGTAGATCTAGCTGGTCTGTCATAATATAATAGTGACAATAGATCTAGCTGGTCTGTCATAATATAACAGAGACAGTAGATCTAGCTGGTTTGTCATAATATAATAGAGACAGAAGATTTAGCTGATCTGTCATATTATAATAGAGCCAGAAGATCTAGCTGGTTTGTCATAATATAATAGAGACAGTAGATCTAGCTGGTCTGTCATTATATAACAGAGACAGTATATCTAGCTGGTCTGTCATAATATAATAGAGACAGTAGATCTAGCTGGTTTGTCATATTATAATAGAGCCAGAAGACCTAGCTGGTTTGTCATAATATAATAGAGACAGTAGATCTAGCTGGTCTGTCATAATATAATAGAGAGAGTAGATCTAGCTGGTCTGTCATAATAAAATAGAGACAGTAGATCTAGTTGGTTTGTCATGTTATAATAGAGACATTAGATCGAGCTGGTCTATCATAATATAATAGAGACAGTAGATCTAGCTGGTCTGTAATATTATAATAGCGAGAGTAGATCTAGCTGGTCTGTCATAATATAATAGAGACATTATATCTAGCTGGTCTGTCATAATATAATAGAGACAGTAGATCTAGCTGGTTTGTCATAATATAATAGAGACAGTAGATCTAGCTGGTCTGTCATAATATAATAGAGACAGTAGATCTAGCTGGTCTGTCATAATATAATAGAGACAATAGATCTAGCTGGTCTGTCATAATATAATAGAGACAGTAGATCTAACTGGTCTTTCATAATACAATAGTGACAGTAGATCTCGCTGGTCTGTCATAATATAATAGAGACAGTAGATCTAGCTGGTCTGTCATAATCATAATAGAGACAGAAGATCTTGCTGGTCTGTCATAATATTATAGAGACAGAAGATCTAGCTGTTTGTCATAATATAATAGAGACAGTAGATCTAGCTGGTCTGTCATTATATAACAGAGACAGTAGATCTAGCATGGTCTGTCATATTATAATAGAGACAGTAGATCTAGCTGGTCTGTCATAATATAATAAAGACAGTAGATCTAGCTGGTTTGTCATAATATAATAGAGACAGTAGATCTAGCTGGTCTGTCATAATATAATAGAGACAATATATCTAGCTGGTCTGTCATAATAAAATAGAGACAGTAGATCGAGTTGGTTTGTCATAATATAATAGAGACAGAATATTTAACTGGTCTGTCATATTATACTAGTGACAGTAGATCTAGCTGGTCTGTCATAATATAATAGAGACAGTAGATCTAGCTGGTCTGTCATAATATAATAGAGACAGTAGATCTAGCTGGTCTGTCATAATATAATAGAGACAGTTGATCTAGTTGGTTTGTCATAATATAATAGAGACAGTAGATTTAACTGGTCTGTCATTTATACAAGTGACAGTAGATCTAGCTGGTCTGTCATAATATAATAGAGGCCGTAGATATAGCTGGTCTGTCATATTATAATAGTGAGAATAGATCTAGCTGGTCTGTCATATTATAATAGTGACAATAGATCTAGCTGGTCTGTCATAATATAACAGAGACAGTAGATCTAGCTGGTTTGTCATAATATAATAGAGACAGTAGATTTAGCTGGTCTGTCATATTATAATAGAGACAGAAGATCTAGCTGGTCTGTCATAATATAATAGAGACAGTAGATCTAGCTGGTCTGTCATTATATAACAGAGACAGTATATCTAGCTGGTCTGTCATAATATAATAGAGACAGTAGATCTAGCTGGTTTGTCATATTATAATAGAGACAGTAGACCTAGCTGGTCTGTCATAATATAATAGAGACAGTAGATCTAGCTGGTCTGTCATAATATAATAGAGAGAGTAGATCTAGCTGGTCTGTCATAATAAAATAGAGACAGTAGATCTAGTTGGTTTGTCATGTTATAATAGAGACATTAGATCGAGCTGGTCTATCATAATATAATAGAGACAGTAGATCTAGCTGGTCTGTAATATTATAATAGCGAGAGTAGATCTAGCTGGTCTGTCATAATATAATAGAGTCTTTAGATCTAGCTGGTCTGTCATAATATAATAGAGTCCTTAGATCTAGCTGGTTTGTCATAATGTAATAGAGACAGTAGATCTAGCTGGTCTGTCATAATGTAATAGAGACAGTAGATGTAGCTGGTCTGTCATGTTATCATAGAGACAATATATCTAGCTGGTATGTCATAATATAATAGAGACAGTAGATTTAACTGGTCTGTCATATTATACTAGTGACAGTAGATCAAGCTGGTCTGTCATAATATAATAGAGAGACAGTAGATCTAGCTGGTCTGTCATAATATAATAGAGACAGTAGATCTAGCTGGTCTGTCATGTTATAATAGAGACAGTAGATCTTGCTGGTCTGTCATAATATTATAGAGACAGATAGATCTAGCTGGTTTGTCATAATATAAAGAGACAGTAGATCTAGCTGGTCTGTCATTATATAACAGAGACAGTAGATCTAGCATGGTCTGTCATATTATAATAGAGACAGTATATCTAGCTGGTCTGTCATAATATAATAGAGACAGTAGATCTAGCATTTCTGTCATAATATAATAGAGACAGTAGATCTAGCTGGTCTGTCATGTTATTTTAGAGACAGTAGATCTAGCTGGTCTGTCATAATAAAATAGAGACAGTAGATCGAGCTTGGTCTGTCATAATATAATAGAGACAGAATATCTACTGGTCTGTCATAATATAATAGAGACAGTAGATCTAGCTGGTCTGTCATAATATAATAGAGACATTATATCTAGCTGGTCTGTCATAATGTAATGAGACAGTCTGTCATAATATAATAGAGACAGTAGATTTAGCTGGTCTGTCATATTATAACAGTGACAGTAGATCTAGCTGGTCTGTCATAATATAATAGAGACAGTAGATCTAGCTGGTCTGTCATAATATAATAGAGACAGTAGATCTAGCTGGTCTGTCATAATATAATAGAGACAGTAGATCTAGCTGGTCTGTCATATTATAATAGAGACAGTAGATCTAGCTGGTCTGTCATAATATAATAGAGACAGTAGATCTAGCTGGTCTGTCATAATGTAATAGAGACAGTAGATCTAGCTGGTCTGTCATGTTATAATAGAGACAATATATCTAGCTGGTCTGTCATAATATAATAGAGACAGTAGATCTAGCTGGTCTGTCATAATATAATAGAGACAGTAGATCTAGCTGGTCTGTCATATTATAATAGTGACAGTAGATCTAGCTGGTCTGTCATAATATAATAGAGACAGTAGATCTAGCTGGTCTGTCATAATATAATAGAGACAGTAGATCTAGCTGGTCTGTCATAATATAATAGAGACAGTAGATCTAGCTGGTCTGTCATGTTATAATAGAGACAGTAGATCGAGCTGGTCTGTCATAATATAATAGAGACAGTAGATCTAGCTGGTCTGTCATATTATAATAGAGACAGTAGATCTAGCTGGTCTGTCATAATATAATAGAGTCTAGATCTAGCTGGTCTGTCATAATTATAATAGAGACAGTAGATCTAGCTGGTCTGTCATAATATAATAGAGACAGTAGATCTAGCTGGTCTGTCATAATATAATAGAGACAGTAGATCTAGCTGGTCTGTCATAATATAATAGAGACAGTAGATCTAGCTGGTCTGTCATAATATAATAGAGACAGTAGATCTAGCTGGTCTGTCATAATATAATAGAGACAGTAGATCTAGCTGGTCTGTCATATTATAATAGAGACAGTAGATCTAGCTGGTCTGTCATGTTATAATAGAGACAGTAGATCTAGCTGGTCTGTCATAATGTAATAGAGACAGTAGATCTAGCTGGTCTGTCATAATATAATAGAGACAGTAGATCTAGCTGGTCTATCATGTTATAATAGAGACAGTAGAACTAGCTGGTCTGTCATAATGTAATAGAGACAGTAGATCTAGCTGGTCTGTCATAATATAATAGAGACAGTAGATCTAGCTGGTCTGTCATAATATAATAGAGACAGTATATCTAGCTGGTCTATCATGTTATAATAGAGACAGTAGAACTAGCTGGTCTGTCATAATGTAATAGAGACAGGAGATCTAGCTGGTCTGTCATGGTATAACATAGACAGTAGATCAAGATGGTCTGTCATAATATAATAGGGACAGTATATCTAGCTGGTCTGTCATTTTATAATTGAGACAGTAGATCTAGCTGGTCTGTCATAATATAATAGAGACGGTAGATCTAGCTGGTCAGTCATATTATAATAGCGACAGTAGATCTATCTGGTCTGTCATAATATAC
>NC_088230.1:41308481-41337089 GCF_036934945.1 Oncorhynchus masou masou | reverse complement strand
CACCTGGTTCCAATCCCATTCATTACCGGTTGTGTATTTAACCCTCTGTACCCCCTCATGTCAGAGATTGTTTGTTGTATGTAGGTGGGTTATTTGTTCTGGTTTTGTCTTGTCTTCCGACACACCTGGTTCCAATCCCATTCATTACCGGTTGTGTATTTAACCCTCTGTTCCATGTCCTTGTCAGGTTCTGCACTATTATGTTACTTTGGTTTCCAGAGTTTAAAAAAAAAATATATATATATATATTAAACATTAAATGTCTTTAGCAAGTTAATTCTTCTGCTTGACTTCCCTCCACCTGCTTACACATCACATTAAACCTAACCCTAACCTTAACCATACTGCACCTCGACTTCCCCGTGCCACCAACACACCACATAATCCTAACTAACTTAACCATACTGCACCTGACTTCCCTGCCACCAACACACACCACATTAATCCTAACCTAACCTTAACCATACTGCCTGACTTCCACCACCAACACACATCCTACCATTAAACCTAACCTAACCTAAACCATACTGCGCCTGACTTCCCCGCCACCAATACACATCCTACCATTAAACTAACCCTAACCTTAACCATACTCGCCCTGACTTCCCCTGCCATAACACACACCACATTAATCCTAACCCTAACCTTAACCATACTGCACCTGACTTCCCTGCCACCAACACATCCTACCATTAATCCTAACCCAACCTTAACCATACTGCGCCTGACTTCCCTGCCACCAACACACATCCTACCATTAATCCTTCAACCCTAACCTTAACCATACTGCACCTGACTTCCCTGCCACCAACACACATTAATCCTATTAAACCTAACCTTAAACCTAACCCTAACCTTAACCATACTGCACCTGACTTCCTGCCACCCAACACACATCCTACCATTAATCCTAACCCTAACCTTAACCATACTGCACCTGACTTCCCTGCCACCAACACACATCCTACCATTAAACCTAACCCTAACCTTCCATTACTTCCCTGCCACCAACACATCTACCATTAATCCTAACCCTAACCTTAACCATACTGCCTGACTTCCTGCCACCAACACACATCCTACCATTAAACCTAACCTAACCTTAACCATACTGGCCCCAACCCACCACCTCCTACCATTAAACCTAACCCTAACCTTAACCATACTGCACCTGACATTAAACCTAACCCTAACCTTAACCATACTGCACCTGACTTCCCTGCCATTAAACCTAACCCTAACCTTAACCATACTGCACTGACTTCCTGCCACCATTAAACCTAACCCTAACCTTAACCATACTGCACCTGACTTCCCTGCCACCAACACCACATTAATCCTAACCTAACCTTAACCATGCTACACCCTGACTTCCCTGCCACCAACACACACCATTAAACTAACCTAACCTTAACCATACTGCACCTGACTTCCCTGCCACCAACACACATCACAAATAAACCTAACCTAACCTTAACCATACTGCACCTGACTACCAACACACATCCTACCATTAATCCCTAACCCTAATCCTTAACCATACTGCGCCTGACTTCTGCCACCAACACATCCACATTAAAGCCTAACCCTAACCTTAACACCTGACTTCCCTGCCACTAACACACATCCTACCATTAATCCTAACCCTAACCTTAACCATACTGCACCTGACTTCCTGCCACCAACACACATCCTACCATTAATTCTAACCCTAAACATAACCATACTGCACCTGACACCACTGCCACCAACACACATCCTACCATTAATCCTAACCTAACCTTAACCATACTGCACCCTGACTTCCCTGCCACCAACACACATCCTACCATTAAACCTAACCCTAACCTTAACCATACTGTGCCTGACTTCCCTTGCTACTAACACACATCCTACCATTAAACCTAACCCTAACCTTAACCATACTGCACCTGACTTCCTGCCACCAACACACATCACATTAAACCTAACCTAACCTTAACCATATTTGCGCTTGACTTCCCTGCCACCAACACACATCCTACCATTAATCCTAACCCTAACCTTAACCATACTGCACCTTGACTTCCTGCTTCCCTGCCACCAACATACATCCTACCATTAATCCTAACCTAACCTTAACCATATTGCGCTGACTTCCCTGCCACCAACACACACCACATTAATCTAACCTAACTATTAAACCAACACACATAAATCCCTAACCTTTACTGCATTTCCTGCTTTAATCTTAACTTTAACCATACTGCACTGACTTCCTGCTGCCACCAACACACATCCTACCATTAATCCTAACCCTAACCTTAACCATACTGCACCTGACTTCCCTGCCACAACACACATCCTACCATTAATCCTAACCCTAACCTTAACCATACTGCACCTGACTTCCTAACCCTGCCACCAACACACACCTACATTAAACCTAACCCTAACCTTAACCATACTGCACCTGACTTCCTGCCACCAACACACATCACCATTAAACCTAACCCTAACCTTAACCATACTGCGCCTGACTTCCCTGCCACCAACACACATCCTACCATTAATCCTAACCCATAACCTCCATACTTGCCTGACTTCCCTGCCACCAACATCCTACCATTAAACCTAACCCTAACCTTAACCATACTGCGCCTGACTTCTGCCACCAACACATCCTACCATTAACCTAACCCTAACCTTAACCATACTGCGCCTGACTTCCCTACCACCAACACATCCTACCATTAAACCTAACCCTAACCCTTAACCATACTGCACCTGACTTCCCTGCCACCAACACACATCCTACCATTAAACCTAAACCTAACCTTAACCATACTGCGCCTGACTTCCCTGCCACCAACACACATCCTACCATTAAACCTAACCCTAACCTTAACCATACTGCACCTGACTTCCTGCCACCAACACACACCACATTAAACCTAACCCTAACCTTAACCATACTGCACCCGACTTCCTGCCACCAACACACATCCTACCATTAAACCTAACCTAACCAACCTTAACCATACTGCACCTGACTTCCCTGCCACCAACACACATCCTACCATTAACCACCTAACCATCCTAACTAACTTCAACATAACCATACTGCACCTGACTTCCCTGCCACCAACACACATCCTACCATTAATCCTAACCCTAACCTTAACCATACTGACTTCCTGCCACCAACACACATCCTCCCTGCCACCAACACACCACATTAAACCTAACCCTAACCTTAACCATACTGCACCTGACTTCCTGCCACCAACACACATCCTACCATTAAACCTAACCTAACCTTAACCATACTGCGCCTGACTTCCCTGCCACCAACACATCCTACCATTAATCCTAACCTAACCTTAACATACTAATTCCTGCCACCAACACACCATTAAACCTAACCATACTGCACCTGACTTCCCTGCCACCAACACACACCACATTAATCCTAACCCCTAACCTTAACCATACTGCACCTGACTTCCCTGCCACCAACACACATCCTACCATTAATCCTAACCCTAACCTTAACCATACTGCACCTGACTTCCCTGCCACCAACACACATCCTACCATTAATCCTAACCCTAACCTTAACCATACTGCGCCTGACTTCCTGCCACCAACACACATCCTACCATTAATCCTAACCCTAACCTTAACCATAACTGACTTCCCTTAAACCTAACCCTAACCACACATCCTACCATTAAACCTAACCCTAACCTTAACCATACTGCGCCTGACTTCCCTGCCACCAACACACATCCTACCATTAATCCTAACCCTAACCTTAACCATACTGCGCCTGACTTCCCTGCCACCAACACACATCCACATTAAACCTAACCCTAACCTTAACCATACTGCACCTGACTTCCCTGCCACCAACACACACATCCTACCATTAATCCTAACCCTAACCTTAACCATACTGCACCTGACTTCCTGCCACCAACACACACATCCTAACCTACCATTAAACAACCTAACCTAACCTTAACCATACTGCACCTGACTTCCCTGCCACCAACACACATCCTACCATTAATCCTAACCCTAACCTTAACCATACTGCACCTGACTTCCTGCCACCAACACACACCACCATTAAACCTAACCTAACCTTAACCATACTGCACCTGACTTCCCTGCCACCAACACACACCTACCCTATTAACCTAACCCTAACCTTAACCATACTGCACCTGACTTCCTGCCACCAACACACATCCTAAACCATACTGCACCTGACTTCCCTGCCACCAACACACATCCTACCATTAATCCTAACCTAACCTTAACCATACTGCCCTGACTTCCCTGCCACCAACACACATCCTACCATTAAACCTAACCCTAACCTTAACCATACTGCACCTGACTTCCTGCCACCAACACACACATTACACATCCTACCATTAATCCTACCATTAAACCTAACCTAACCTAACCATACTGCACCTTACTTCCCTGCCACCAACCACACATCCTACATTAAACCTAACCCTAACCTTAACCATACTGCTAGCCTCCTACCATTAATCCTAACCTAACCTTAACCATACTGACTTGACTTCCCTTAAACCCACCAACACACATCCTACCATTAATCCTAACCCTAACCTTAACCATACTGCACCTGACTTCCCTGCCACCAACACACATCCTACCATTAAACCTAACCCTAACCTTAACCATACTGCACCTGACTTCCCTGCCACCAACACACATCCTACCATTAATCCTAACCCTAACCTTAACCATACTGCGCCTGACACCCCTAACCCAACCTTAACCATACACATCCCTGCCATTAAACCTAACCCTAACCTTAACCATACTGCGCCTGACTTCCCTGCCACCAACACACATCCTACCATTAAACCTAACCCTAACTAACCTTAACCATACTGCAACCTGACTTCCCCTGCCACCAACACACATCCTACCATTAATCCTAACCCTAACCTTAACCATACTGCACCTGACTTCCTGCCACCAACACACACCACATTAAACCTAACCCTAACCTTAACCATACTGCACCTGACTTCCCTGCCACCAACACACATCCTACCATTAAACCTAACCCTAACCTTAACCATACTGCGCCTGACTTCCCTGCCACCAACACACATCCTACCATTAATCCTAACCCTAACCTTAACCATACTGCCTGACTTCCCTGCCACCAACACACATCCTACCATTAAACCTAACCCTAACCTTAACCATACTGCACCTGACTTCCCTGCCACCAACACACATCCTACCATTAAACCTAACCCTAACCTTAACCATACTGCACCTGACTTCCTGCCACCAACACACATCCTACCATTAAACCTAACCCTAAACCATACTGCGCCTGACTTCCCTGCCACCAACACACATCCTACCATTAATCCTAACCCTAACCTTAACCATACTGCGCCTGACTTCCCTGCCACCAACACACATCCCTCATTAATCCTAACCCTAACCTTAACCATACCAACCTTCCTGCCACCAACACACATTAACATTAATCAACCCTACCTTAACCATACCTGACTTCCCTGCCACCCAACACTACCATTAAACCTAACTTCTTAACCATGCCAAAACCTAACCCTAACCTTAACCATACTGCCCTGACTTCCCTGCCAAACACACATCCTACCATTAAACCTAACCTAACCTTAACCATACTGCACCTGACTTCCTGACTTCCCCTGCCACCAACACACATCCTACCATTAAACCTAACCCTAACCTTAACCATACTGCACCTGACTTCCCTGCCACCAACACACATCCTACCATTAATCCTAACCCTAACCTTAACCATACTGCACCTGACTTCCCTGCCACCAACACACATCCTACCATTAAACCTAACCCTAACCTTAACCATACTGCACCTGACTTCCTGCCACCAACACACATCCTACCATTAATCCTAACCCTAACCTTAACCATACTGCACCTGACTTCCCTGCCACCAACACACCACATTAATCCTAACCCTAACCTTAACCATACTGCGCCTGACTTCCCTGCCACCAACACATCATCCTACCATTAATCCTAACCCTAACCTTAACCATACTGCACCTGACTTCCCTGCCACCAACACACAACCATACATTAAACCTAACCCTAACCTTAACCATACTGCGCCTGACTTCCTGCCACCAACACACATCCTACCATTAAACCTAACCCTAACCTTAACCATACTGCGCCTGACTTCCCTGCCACCAACACACATCCTACCATTAATCCTAACCCTAACCTTAACCATACTGCACCTGACTTCCCTGCCACCAACACACATCCTACATTAAACCTAACCCTAACCTTAACCATACTGCACCTGACTTCCCTGCCACCAACACACATCCTACCATTAAACCTAACCCTAACCTTAACCATACTGCCCTGACTTCCCTGCCACCAACACACATCCTATTAATCCTAACCCTAACCTTAACCATACTGCACCTGACTTCCCTGCCACCAACACACATCCTACCATTAAACCTAACCTAACCTTAACCATACTGCACCTGACTTCCCTGCCACCAACACACATCCTACCATTAAACCTAACCCTAACCTTAACCATACCTGACTTCCCTGCCACCAACACATCCTACCATTAATCCTAACCCTAACCTTAACCATACTGCGCCTGACTTCCTGACCAACACACATCCTACCATTAAAACCTAACCCATTAAACCTTAATCCTAACCCTAAACCATACTGCTGACTTCCTGCCACCAACACACATCCTACCATTAAACCTAACCCTAACCTTAACCATACTGCACCTGACTTCCCCTGCCACCAACACATCCTACCATTAATCCTAACCCTAACCATTAACCATACTGCGCCTGACTTCCTGCCATTAAACCAACCATCCTACCATTAACCACATCCTACCCTAACCTAACCTAACCTAACCTTAACCATACTGCACCTGACTTCCTGCCACCAACACACATCCTACATTAAACCTAACCCTAACCTTAACCATACTAACCTGACTTCCCTGCCACCAACACACACCACATTAATCCTAACCCTAACCTTAACCATACTGCACCTGACTTCCCTGCCACCAACACACACCAACATTAATCCTAACCCTAACCTTAACCATACTGCACCTGACTTCCTGCCACCAACACACACCACATTAAACCTAACCCTAACCTTAACCATACTGCACCTGACTTCCCTGCCACCAACACACACATCCTACCATTAATCCTAACCCTAACCTTAACCATACTGCGACCTGACTTCCATTAATCTGCCACCAACACACACCACATTAAACCTAACCCTAACCTTAACCATACTGCACCTGACTTCCTGCCACCAACACACATCCTACCATTAATCCTAACCCTAACCTTAACCATACTGCGCCTGACTTCCCTGCCACCAACACATCACCCTACCATTAATCCTAACCCTCCTACCATTAATCCTACCTTAACCATACTGCGCCTGACTTCCCTGCCACCAACACACATCCTACCATTAATCCTAACCCTAACCTTAACCATACTGCACCTGACTTCCCTGCACCAACACATCCTACCATTAAAATCCTAACCCTAACCTTAACCATACCTTAACCATACACCTGACTTCCCTGCCACCAACACACATCCTACCATTAATCCTAACCCTAACCTTAACCATACTGCACCTGACTTCCTGCCACCAACACACATCCTACCATTAATCCTAACCCTAACCTTAACCATACTGCGCCTGACTTCCTGCCACCAACACACATCCTACCATTAAACCTAACCCTAACCTTAACCATACTGCACCTGACTTCCTGCCACCAACACACATCCTACCATTAAACCTAACCCTAACCTTAACCATACTAAGCCTGACTTCCCTGCCACCAACACATCCTACCATTAAACCTAACCCTAACCTTAACCATACTAAAGCCTGACTTCCTGCCACCAACACACATCCTACATTAAACCTAACCCTAACCTTAACCATACTGCACCTGACTTCCTGCCACCAACACACATCCTACATTAAACCTAACCCTAACCTTAACCATACTGCACCTGACTTCCCTGCCACCAACACATCCTACCATTAATCCTAACCCTAACCTTAACCATACTGCTGACTTCCTGCCACCAACACACATCCTACCATTAATCCTAACCCTAACCTTAACCATACTGCGCCTGACTTCCCTGCCACCAACACACATCCTACCATTAAACCTAACCCTAACCTTAACCATACTGCGCCTGACTTCCTGCATCACCTAACCCTAACCTTAACATCACATTAAAATCCTAACCCTAACCTTAACCATACTGCACCTGACTTCCCTGCCACCATCCCTGCCACACACATCCTACCATTAATCCTAACCCTAACCTTAACCATACTGCAACCTTACCTGACTTCCTTAATCCACCAACACATCCTACCATTAAACCTAACCCTAACCTTAACCATACTGCACCTGACTCCTCCTTAATCCTACCCTAACCTTAACCATACTGCACCTATTCCTGCCACACACATGCATCCTACCATTAAACCTAACCCTAACCTTAACCATACTGCACCTGACTTCCTGCCACCAACACACATCCTACCATTAATCCTAACCCTAACCTTAACCATACTGTTACATTCCCTGCCAACACACACCATTAAGCCTGACTTCCTGCCACCAACACACATCCTACCATTAATCCTAACCCTAACCTTAACCATACTGCGCCTGACTTCCTGCCACCAACACACATCCTAACCCTAACCTTAACCATACTGCGCCTGACTTCCCTGCCCAACACACATCCACATTAAACCTAACCCTAACCTTAACCATACTGCACCTGACTTCCCTGCCACCAACACACATCCTACCATTAAACCTAACCCTAACCTTAACCATACTGCACCTGACTTCCCTGCCACCAACACACACCCTACCATTAAACCTAACCCTAACCTTAACCATACTGCGCCTGACTTCCTGCCACCAACACACATCCTACCATTAAACCTAACCCTAACCTTAACCATACTGCGCCTGACTTCCCTGCCACCAACACACATCCTACCATTAAACCTAACCCTAACCTTAACCATACTGCGCCTGACTTCCCTGCCACCAACACACACCCTACCATTAAACCTAACCCTAACCTTAACCATACTGCGCCTGACTTCCCTGCCACCAACACACATCCTACCATTAAACCTAACCCTAACCTTAACCATACTGCACCTGACTTCCTGCCACCAACACACATCCTACCATTAAACCTAACCCTAACCTTAACCATACTGCGCCTGACTTCCTGCCACCAACACACACCCTACCATTAAACCTAACCCTAACCTTAACCATACTGCACCTGACTTCCTGCCACCAACACACACCACATTAATCCTAACCCTAACCTTAACCATACTGCGCCTGACTTCCCTGCCACCAACACACATCCTACCATTAAACCTAACCCTAACCTTAACCATACTGCACCTGACTTCCTGCCACCAACACACACCACATTAATCCTAACCCTAACCTTAACCATACTGCCCTGACTTCCCTGCCACCAACACACATCCTACCATTAAACCTAACCCTAACCTTAACCATACTGCACCTGACTTCCCTGCCACCAACACACACCACATTAATCCTAACCCTAACCTTAACCATACTGCACCTGACTTCCCTGCCACCAACACACATCCTACCATTAAACCTAACCCTAACCTTAACCATACTGCACCTGACTTCCCTGCCACCAACACACATCCTACCATTAATCCTAACCCTAACCTTAACCATACTGCGCCTGACTTCCCTGCCACCAACACACATCCTACCATTAATCCTAACCCTAACCTTAACCATACTGCGCCTGACTTCCCTGCCACCAACACACATCCTACCATTAAACCTAACCCTAACCTTAACCATACTGCGCCTGACTTCCCTGCCACCAACACACACCACATTAAACCTAACCCTAACCTTAACCATACTGCACCTGACTTCCTGCCACCAACACACACCACATTAAACCTAACCCTAACCTTAACCATACTGCACCTGACTTCCTGCCACCAACACACACCACATTAATCCTAACCCTAACCTTAACCATACTGCACTGACTTCCTGCCACCAACACACATCCTACCATTAATCCTAACCCTAACCTTAACCATACTGCGCACTTTGCCACCAACACACATCCTACCATTAATCCTAACCCTAACCTTAACCATACTGCGCCTGACTTCCCTGCCACCAACACACATCCTACCATTAAACCTAACCCTAACCTTAACCATACTGCACCTGACTTCCCTGCCACCAACACACACCACATTAAACCTAACCCTAACCTTAACCATACTGCACCTGACTTCCCTGCCACCAACACACATCCTACATTAAACCTAACCCTAACCTTAACCATACTGCACCTGACTTCCCTGCCACCAACACACATCCTACCATTAAACCTAACCCTAACCTTAACCATACTGCACCTGACTTCCCTGCCACCAACACACATCCTACCATTAAACCTAACCCTAACCTTAACCATACTGCGCCTGACTTCCTGCCACCAACACACATCCTACCATTAAACCTAACCCTAACCTTAACCATACTGCACCTGACTTCCTGCCACCAACACATCCTACCATTAATCCTAACCCTAACCTTAACCATACTGCACCTGACTTCCCTGCCACCAACACACACCACATTAAACCTAACCCTAACCTTAACCATACTGCACCTGACTTCCTGCCACCAACACACATCCTACCATTAATCCTAACCCTAACCTTAACCATACTACCTGACTTCCTGCCACCAACACACACCACATTAAACCTAACCCTAACCTTAACCATACTGCACCTGACTTCCTGCCACCAACACACATCCTACCATTAATCCTAACCCTAACCTTAACCATACTGCACCTGACTTCCCTGCCACCAACACACATCCTACCATTAATCCTAACCCTAACCTTAACCATACTGCGCCTGACTTCCTGCCACCAACACACATCCTACCATTAAACCTAACCCTAACCTTAACCATACTGCGCCTGACTTCCCTGCCACCAACACACATCCTACCATTAATCCTAACCCTAACCTTAACCATACTGCACCTGACTTCCTGCCACCAACACACACCTACCATTAAACCTAACCCTAACCTTAACCATACTGCGCCTGACTTCCTGCCACCAACACACATCCTACCATTAATCCTAACCCTAACCTTAACCATACTGCACCTGACTTCCCTGCCACCAACACACACCACATTAAACCTAACCCTAACCTTAACCATACTGCGCCTGACTTCCTGCCACCAACACACACCACATTAAACCTAACCCTAACCTTAACCATACTGCACCTGACTTCCCTGCCACCAACACACACCACATTAAACCTAACCCTAACCTTAACCATACTGCACCTGACTTCCTGCCACCAACACACACCACATTAAACCTAACCCTAACCTTAACCATACTGCACCTGACTTCCCCTGCCACCAACACACACCCTACCATTAAACCTAACCCTAACCTTAACCATACTGCACCTGACTTCCCTGCCACCAACACACATCCTACCATTAAACCTAACCCTAACCTTAACCATACTGCGCCTGACTTCCTGCCACCAACACACACCACATTAATCCTAACCCTAACCTTAACCATACTGCACCTGACTTCCCTGCCACCAACACACATCCTACCATTAATCCTAACCCTAACCTTAACCATACTGCGCCTGACTTCCTGCCACCAACACACATCCTACCATTAAACCTAACCCTAACCTTAACCATACTGCGCCTGACTTCCCTGCCACCAACACACATCCTACCATTAAACCTAACCCTAACCTTAACCATACTGCGCCTGACTTCCTGCCACCAACACACATCCTACCATTAATCCTAACCCTAACCTTAACCATACTGCGCCTGACTTCCCTGCCACCAACACACATCCTACCATTAAACCTAACCCTAACCTTAACCATACTGCACCTGACTTCCTGCCACCAACACACATCCTACCATTAAACCTAACCCTAACCTTAACCATACTGCACCTGACTTCCCTGCCACCAACACACACCACATTAAACCTAACCCTAACCTTAACCATACTGCACCTGACTTCCTGCCACCAACACATCCTACCATTAAACCTAACCCTAACCTTAACCATACTGCGCCTGACTTCCTAACCTGCCACCAACACACACCACATTAAACCTAACCTAACCTTAACCATACTGCACCTGACTTCCCTGCCACCAACACACATCCTACCATTAAACCTAACCCTAACCTTAACCATACTGCACCTGACTTCCCTGCCACCAACACACATCCTACCATTAATCCTAACCCTAACCTTAACCATACTGCACCTGACTTCCTGCCACCAACACACACCTACATTAAACCTAACCCTAACCTTAACCATACTGCGCCTGACTTCCCTGCCACCAACACACATCCTACCATTAATCCTAACCCTAACCTTAACCATACTGCGCCTGACTTCCCTGCCACCAACACACACCACATTAATCCTAACCCTAACCTTAACCATACTGCACCTGACTTCCCTGCCACCAACACACACCACATTAAACCTAACCCTAACCTTAACCATACTGCGCCTGACTTCCTGCCACCAACACACACCACATTAATCCTAACCCTAACCTTAACCATACTGCACCTGACTTCCCTGCCACCAACACACACCACATTAATCCTAACCCTAACCTTAACCATACTGCACCTGACTTCCCTGCCACCAACACACATCCTACCATTAATCCTAACCCTAACCTTAACCATACTGCACCTGACTTCCTGCCACCAACACACATCCTACCATTAAACCTAACCCTAACCTTAACCATACTGCGCCTGACTTCCTGCCACCAACACACATCCTACCATTAATCCTAACCCTAACCTTAACCATACTGCACCTGACTTCCCTGCCACCAACACACATCCTACCATTAATCCTAACCCTAACCTTAACCATACTGCACCTGACTTCCCTGCCACCAACACACATCCTACCATTAATCCTAACCCTAACCTTAACCATACTGCACCTGACTTCCCTGCCACCAACACACATCCTACCATTAAACCTAACCCTAACCTTAACCATACTGCGCCTGACTTCCCTGCCACCAACACACATCCTACCATTAAACCTAACCCTAACCTTAACCATACTGCGCCTGACTTCCCTGCCACCAACACACATCCTACCATTAATCCTAACCCTAACCTTAACCATACTGCGCCTGACTTCCTGCCACCAACACACATCCTACCATTAATCCTAACCCTAACCTTAACCATACTGCACCTGACTTCCCTGCCACCAACACACACCACATTAAACCTAACCCTAACCTTAACCATACTGCACCTGACTTCCCTGCCACCAACACACCCACATTAAACCTAACCCTAACCTTAACCATACTGCACCTACCAACACACACCACATTAAACCTAACCCTAACCTTAACCATACTGCACCTGACTTCCCTGCCACCAACACACATCCTTACCATTAACTCCTAACCCTAACCTTAACCATACTGCGCCTGACTTCCCTGCCACCAACACACACCGCATTAAACCTAACCCTAACCTTAACCATACTGCGCCTGACTTCCCTGCCACCAACACACATCCTACCATTAATCCTAACCCTAACCTTAACCATACTGCGCCTGACTTCCTGCCACCAACACACACCACATTAATCCTAACCCTAACCTTAACCATACTGCACCTGACTTCCCTGCCACCAACACACATCACATTAAACCTAACCCTAACCTTAACCATACTGCGCCTGACTTCCCTGCCACCAACACACATCCTACCATTAAACCTAACCCTAACCTTAACCATACTGCGCCTGACTTCCCTGCCACCAACACACATCCTACCATTAAACCTAACCCTAACCTTAACCATACTGCGCTTCCCTGACTTCCCTGCCACCAACACACATCCTACCATTAATCCTAACCCTAACCTTAACCATACTGCACCTGACTTCCCTGCCACCAACACACATCACATTAAACCTAACCCTAACCTTAACCATACTGCCCTGACTTCCTGCCACCAACACACATCCTACCATTAAACCTAACCCTAACCTTAACCATACTGCACCTGACTTCCCTGCCACCAACACACATCCTACCATTAAACCTAACCTAACCTTAACCATACTGCACCTGACTTCCCTGCCACCAACACACATCCTACCATTAATCCTAACCCTAACCTTAACCATACCAACACACCGCATGCCTAACCTTAACCATACTGCCTGACTTCCCTGCCACCTACACACATCCTACCATTAAACCTAACCCTAACCTTAACCATACTGCACCTGACTTCCTGCCACCAACACACATCCTACCATTAATCCTAACCCTAACCATTAACCATTAACCATGCGCCTGACTTCCCTGCCACCAACACACATCCTACCATTAATCCTAACCCTAACCTTAACCATACTGCACCTGACTTCCATTAATCTGCCACCAACACACATCCTACCATTAAACCTAACCCTAACCTTAACCATACTGCGCCTGACTTCCCTGCCACCAACACATCCTACCATTAATCCTAACCCTAACCTTAACCATACTGCACCTGACTTCCTGCCACCAACACACACCACATTAAACCTAACCCTAACCTTAACCATACTGCACCTGACTTCCTGCCACCAACACACATCCTACCATTAATCCTAACCCTAACCTTAACCATACTGCGCCTGACTTCCCTGCCACCAACACACACCACATTAAACCTAACCCTAACCTTAACCATACTGCACCTGACTTCCCTGCCACCAACACACATCCTACCATTAAACCTAACCTTAACCATACTGCGCCTGACTTCCCTGCCACCAACACACATCCTACCATTAAACCTAACCTAACCTTAACCATACTGCACCTGACTTCCCTGCCACCAACACACATCCTACCATTAAAACCTAACCTTAACCATACTGCACCTGACTTCCTGCCACCAACAACATCCTACCATTAAACGCCTAACCCTTAACCTTAACCATACTGCGCCTGACTTCCTGCCACCAACACACATCCTACCATTAATCCTAACCCTAACCTTAACCATACTGCACCTGACTTCCTGCCACCAACACACACACATTAAACCTAACCTAACCTTAACCATACTGCACCTGACTTCCCTGCCACCAACACACATCCTACCATTAATCCTAACCCTAACCTTAACCATACTGCGCCTGACTTCCTGCCACCAACACACACCACATTAAACCTAACCCTAACCTTAACCATACTGCACCTGACTTCCCTGCCACCAACACACATCCTACCATTAAACCCTAACCTCCATACTGCGCCTGACTTCCCTGCCACCAACACACATCCTACCATTAAACCTAACCCTAACCATACTGCACCTGACTTCCCTGCCACCAACACACATCCTACCATTAAACCTAACCTTAACCATACTGCACCTGACTTCCCTGCCACCAACACACATCCTACCATTAATTTATAATTGAGACAGTAGATCTAGCTGGTCTGTCATAATATAATAGAGACGGTAGATCTAGCTGGTCAGTCATATTATAATAGCGACAGTAGATCTAGCTGGTTTGTCATAATATAATAGAGACAGTAGATCCAGCTTGTCTGTCATAATATAATAGAGACAGTAGATCCAGCTTTTCTGTCATATTATAATAGAGACAGTAGATCTAGCTGGTCTGTCATGTTATAATAGAGACAGTAGATCTAGCTGGTCTGTCATGTTATAATAGAGACAGTAGATCTAGCTGGTCTGTCATAATATAATAGAGACGGTAGATCTAGCTGGTCAGTCATATTATAATAGCGACAGTAGATCCAGCTGGTCTGTATAATATACTACAGACGGTAGATCTAGCTGGTCTGTCATGTTATAATAGAGACAGTAGATCCAGCTTGTCTGTCATAATATAATAGAGAGAGTACATCTAGCTGGTTTTTCATAATATAATAGACAATAGATCTAGCTGGTCTGTCATATTATAATAGAGACAGTAGATCTAGCTGGTCTGTCATATTATAATAGTGACAGTAGATCTAGCTGGTCTGTCATAATATAATAGAGACAGTAGATCTAGCTGGTCTGTCATAATATAATAGAGACAGTAGATCTAGCTGGTCTGTCATAATATAATAGAGACAGTAGATCTAGCTGGTCTGTCATAATATAATAGAGACAGTAGATCTCGTTGGTCTGTCATAATATAATAGAGACAGTAGATTTACCTGGTCTGTCATATTATAATAGTGACAGTAGATCGAGCTGGTCTGTCATAATATAAGAGACAGTAGATCTCGTTGGTCTGTCATAATATAATAGAGACACCAGATCAAGCTGGTCTGTCATTTTATAATTGAGACAGTAGATCTAGCTGGTCTGTCATAATATGATAGAGACAGTAGATCTAGCTGGTCTGTCATGGTATAACATAGACAGTAGATCTAGCTGGTCTGTCATAATTTAATAGAGACAGTAGATCTAGATCTAGCTGGTCTGTCATGTTATAATAGAGACAGTAGATCGAGCTGGTCTATCATGTTATAATAGAGACAGTAGATCGAGCTGGTCTGTCATAATGTAATAGAGACAGTAGGTCTAGCTGGTCTGTCATAATATAATAGAGACAGTAGATCGAGCTGGTCTATCATGTTATAATAGAGACAGTAGATCTAGCTGGTCTGTCATAATATAATAGAGACAGTAGATCTAGCTGGTCTGTCATGTTATAATAGAGACAGTAGAACTAGCTGGTCTGTCATAATTTAATAGATACAGGAGATCTAGCTGGTCTGTCATGGTATAACATAGACAGTAGATCAAGCTGGTCTGTCATAATATAATAGAGACAGTATATCTAGCTGGTCTGTCATTTTATAATTGAGACAGTAGATCTAGCTGGTCTGTCATAATATAATAGAGACAGTAGATCTAGCTGGTCAGTCATATTATAATAGAGACAGTAGATCTAGCTGGTTTGTCATAATATAATAGAGACAGTAGATCCAGCTTGTCTGTCATAATATAATAGAGACAGTAGATCCAGCTTGTCTGTCATATTATAATAGAGACAGTAGATCTAGCTGGTCTGTCATGTTATAATAGAGACAGTAGATCTAGCTGGTCTGTCATAATATAATAGAGACGGTAGATCTAGCTGGTCAGTCATATTATAATAGCGACAGTAGATCTAGCTGGTCTGTCATAATATAATAGAGACAGTAGATCTAGCTGGTCTGTCATAATATAATAGAGACAGTAGATCTAGCTGGTCTGTCATAATATAATAGAGACAGTAGATCTAGCTGGTCTGTCATAATATAATAGAGACAGTAGATCTAGCTGGTCTGTCATAATATAATAGAGACAGTAGATCTAGCTGGTCTGTCATAATATAATAGAGACAGTAGATCTAGCTGGTCTGTCATAATATAATAGAGACAGTAGATCTAGCTGGTCAGTCATATTATAATAGAGACAGTAGATCTAGCTGGTCTGTCATAATATAATAGAGACAGTAGATCTAGCTGGTCTGTCATAATATAATAGAGACAGTAGATCTAGCATTTCTGTCATAATATAATAGAGACAGTAGATCTAGCTGGTCTGTCATAATATAATAGAGACAGTAGATCTAGCTGGTCTGTCATAATATAATAGAGACAGTAGATCTAGCTGGTCTGTCATATTATAATAGAGACAGTAGATCTAGCTGGTCTGTCATAATATAATAGAGACAGTAGATCTAGCTGGTCTGTCATGTTATAATAGAGACAGTAGATCTAGCTTGGTCTGTCATAATATAATAGAGACAGTAGATCTAGCTGGTTTTTCATAATATAATAGACAATAGATCTAGCTGGTCTGTCATATTATAATAGAGACAGTAGATCTAGCTGGTCTGTCATAATATAATAGAGACAGTAGATCTAGCTGGTCTGTCATAATATAAGAGACAGTAGATCTCGCTGGTCTGTCATAATATAATAGAGACAGTAGATCTAGCTGGTCTGTCATAATATAATAGAGACAGTAGATCGAGCTGGTCTGTCATAATATAAGAGACAGTAGATCTCGTTGGTCTGTCATAATATAATAGAGACAGTAGATTTACCTGGTCTGTCATATTATAATAGTGACAGTAGATCGAGCTGGTCTGTCATAATATAAGAGACAGTAGATCTAGCTGGTCTGGTCTGTCATAATATAATAAAGACAGTAGATTTACCTGGTCTGTCATATTATAATAGTGACAGTAGATCTAGCTGGTCTGTCATAATATAAGTAGACAGTAGATCTAGCTGGTCTGTCATAATATAATAGAGACACCAGATCAAGCTGGTCTGTCATTTTATAATAGAGATAGTAGATCTAGCTGGTCTGTCATAATATAATAGAGACAGTAGATCTAGCTGGTCTGTCATGGTATAACATAGATAGTAGATCTAGCTGGTCTGTCATAATTTAATAGAGACAAAATATCTAGCTGGTCTGTCATGTTATAATAGAGACAGTTGATCTAGCTGGTCTGTCATAACATAATAGAGACAGTAGATCTACATTTACATTTAAGTCATTTAGCAGACGCTCTTATCCAGAGCGTCTTACAAATTAATGAATTCACCTTCTGACATCCAGTGGAACAGCCACTTTACAAGCAAGGGCACTGCTTGTAAATCATAGGGGGTGGTCATAATTATAATCCTATCCTAGGTGTTCCTTGAAGAGGTGGGGTTTCAGGTGTCTCCGGAAGGTGGTGATTGACTCCGCTGTCCTGGCGTCGTGAGGGAGTTTGTTCCACCATTGGGGGAGACAGAGCAGCTGAACAGTTTTGACTGGGCTGGCGGGAACTGTACTTCCTCAATGGTAGGGAGGCGAGCAGGCCAGAGGTGGATGAACGCAGTGCCCTTGCTTGGGTGTAGGGCCTGATCAGAGCCTGGAGGTAGATGCGGTGCCGTTCCCCTCACAGCTCCGTAGGCAAGCACCATGGTCTTGTAGCGGATGCAGCTTCAACTGGAAGCCAGTGGAGAGAGCGGAGGAGCGGGGTGACGTGAGAGAACTTGGGAAGGTTGATCACCAGACTGGTCTGCGGCGTTCTGGATGAGTTGTAGGGGTTTAATGGCACAGGCAGGGAGCCCAGCCAACAGCGAGTTGCAGTAATCCAGACGGGAGATGACAAGTGCCTGGATTAGGACCTGCGCCGCTTCCTGTGTGAGGCAGGGTCGTACTCTAGCGGATGTTGTAGAGCATGAACCTACAGGAACGGGCCACCGCCATGATGTTGGTTGAGAACGACAGGGTGTTGTCCAGGATCACGCCAAGGTTCTTAGCGCTCTGGGAGGAGGACACAATGGAGTTGTCAACCGTGATGGCGAGATCATGGAACGGGCAGTCCTTCCCGGGAGGAAGAGCAGCTCCGTCTTGCCGAGGTTCAGCTTGAGGTGGTGATCCGTCATCCACACTGATATGTCTGCCAGACATGCAGAGATGCGATTCGCCACCTGGTCATCAGAAGGGGAAAGGAGAAGATTAATTGTGTGTCGTCTGCATAGCAATGATAGGAGAGACCATGTGAGGTTATGACAGAGCCAAGTGACTTGGTGTATAGCGAGAATAGGAGAGGGCCTAGAACAGAGCCCTGGGGGACACCAGTGGTGAGAGCGCGTGGTCTGTCAGGAGACAGATTCTCGCCACGCCACCTGGTAGGAGCGACCTGTCAGGTAGGACGCAATCTAGCGTGGGCCGTCCGGAGATGCCCAACTCGGAGAGGGTGGAGAGGAGGATCTGATGGTTCACAGTATCGAAGGCAGCCGATAGGTCTAGAAGGATGAGAGCAGAGGAGAGAGAGTTAGCTTTAGCAGTGCGGAGCGCCTCCGTGATACAGAGAAGAGCAGTCTCAGTTGAATGACTAGTCTTGAAACCTGACTGATTTGGATCAAGAAGGTCATTCTGAGAGAGATAGCGGGAGAGCTGGCCAAGGACTGTCATAAGAGTTTTGGAGAGAAAAGAAAGAAGGGATACTGGTCTGTAGTTGTTGACATCGGAGGGATCGAGTGTAGGTTTTTATAGAAGGGGTGCAACTCTCGCTCTCTTGAAGACGGAAGGGACGTAGCCAGCGGTCAGGGATGAGTTGATGAAGGTGAGGTAAGGGAGAAGGTCTCCGGAAATGGTCTGGAGAAGAGATCTAGGGGTCTGTCATAGGGTCAAGCGGGCAGGTTGTTGGGCGGCCGGCCGTCACAAGAAGACGAGATTTCATCTGAAGAGAGAGGGGAGAAAGAGGTCAGAGCACAGGGTAGGGCAGTGTGAGCAGAACCAGCGGTGTCGTTTGACTTAGCAAACGAGGATCGGATGTCGTCGACCTTCTTTTCAAAATGGTTGACGAAGTCATCTGCAGAGAGGGAGGAGGGGGGGATCTAGGGAGGAGGATTCAGGAGGGAGGAGAAGGTGGCAAAGAGCTTCCTAGGGTTAGAGGCAGATGCTTGGAATTTAGAGTGGTAGAAAGTGGCTTTAGCAGCAGAGACAGAGGAGGAAAATGTAGAGAGGAGGGAGTGAAAGGATGCCAGGTCCGCAGGAGAGACAGTTTTCCTCCATTTCCGCTCGGCTGCCCGGAGCTCTGTTCTGTGAGCTCGCAATGAGTCATCGAGCCACGGTCTGCGGGAGGGAGAGGACCGAGCCGGCCTGGAGGATAGGGGACATGGAGAGTCAAAGGATGCAGAAAGGGAAGAGAGGAGGGTTGAGGAGGCAGAATCAGGAGAAAGGTTGGAGAAGGTATGAGCAGAGGGAAGAGATGATAGGATGGAAGAGGAGAGAGTAGCGGGGAGAGAGAGCGAAGGTTGGGACGGCGCATACCATCCGAGTAGGGGCAGTGTGGGAAGTGTTGGATGAGAGCGAGAGGGAAAAGGATACAAGGTAGTGGTCGGAGACTTGGAGGGGAGTTGCAATGAGGTTAGTGGAAGAACAGCATCTAGTAAAGATGAGGTCGAGCGTATTGCCTGCCTTGTGAGTAGGGGGAAGGTGAGAGGGTGAGGTCAAAAGAGGAGAGGAGTGGAAAGAAGGAGGCAGAGAGGAATGAGTCAAAGGTAGACGTGGGGAGGTTAAAGTCGCCCAGGACTAGCTGGTATATCATGTCATAATAGAGACAGTAGATCTAGCTGGTCTGTTAAAATATAATAGAGACAGTAGATCTAGCTGGTCTATCATGGTATAACAGACAGTAGATCTAGCTGGTCTGTCATAATATAATAGAGACAGTAAATCGAGCTGGTCAGTCATATTATAATAGCGACAGTAGATCTTGCTGGTCTGTCATGTTATAATAGAGACAGTTGATCTAGCTGGTCTGTCATAAAATAATAGAGACAGTAGATCTAGCTGGTATATCATGTCATAATAGAGACAGTAGATCTAGCTGGTCTGTTAAAATATAATAGAGACAGTAGATCTAGCTGCTCTATCATGTTATAATAGAGACAGTAGATCTAGCTGGTCTGTCATAATATAATGGAGACTGTAGATCTCGCTGTTCTATCATAATATAATAGAAACAGTAGATCTAGCTGGTTTGTCATAATACAATAGAGACAGTCGATCTAGCTGGTCTGTCATAATATAATAGAGACAGTAGATCTAGCTGGTCTGTCATATTATAATAGAGACAGTAGATCTAGCTGGTCTGTCATAATATAATGGAGACAGTAGATGTAGCTTGTCTGTCATGTTATTATAGAGACAATATATCTAGCTGGTTTGTCATAATAAAATAGAGACAGTAGATCTAGTTGGTTTGTCATAATATAATAGAGACAGTAGATTTAACTGGTCTGTCATATTATAATAGTGACAGAAGATTGAGCTGGTCTGTCATAATATAAGAGACAGTAGATCTCGTTGGTCTGTCATAATATAATAGAGACAGTAGATTTACCTGGTCTGTCATATTATAATAGTGACAGAAGATTGAGCTGGTCTGTCATAATATAAGAGACAGTAGATCTCGTTGGTCTGTCATAATATAATAGAGACAGTAGATTTACCTGGTCTGTCATATTATAATAGTGACAGTAGATCGAGCTGGTCTGTCATAATATAAGAGACAGTAGATCTCGTTGGTCTGTCATAATATAATAGAGACAGTAGATTTACCTGGTCTGTCATATTATAATAGTGACAGAAGATTGAGCTGGTCTGTCATAATATAAGAGACAGTAGATCTCGTTGGTCTGTCATAATATAATAGAGACAGTAGATTTACCTGGTCTGTCATATTATAATAGTGACAGTAGATCGAGCTGGTCTGTCATAATATAAGAGACAGTAGATCTCGTTGGTCTGTCATAATATAATAGAGACACCAGATCAAGCTGGTCTGTCATTTTATAATTGAGATAGTAGATCTAGCTGGTCTGTCATAATATGATAGAGACAGTAGATCTAGCTGGTCTGTCATGGTATAACATAGATAGTAGATCTAGCTGGTCTGTCATAATTTAATAGAGACAAAAGATCTAGCTGGTCTGTCATGTTATAATAGAGACAGTAGATCTAGCTGGTCTGTCATATTATAATAGAGACAGTAGATCGAGCTGGTCTGTCATAATGTAATAGAGACAGTAGGTCTAGCTGGTCTGTCATAATATAATAGAGACAGTAGATCGAGCTGGTCTATCATGTTATAATAGAGACAGTAGATCTAGCTGGTCTGTCATAATATAATAGAGACAGTATATCTAGCTGGTCTATCATGTTATAATAGAGACAGTAGAACTAGCTGGTCTGTCATAATGTAATAGAGACAGGAGATCTAGCTGGTCTGTCATGGTATAACATAGACAGTAGATCAAGCTGGTCTGTCATAATATAATAGAGACAGTAGATCTAGCTGGTCTGTCATGTTATAATAAAGACAGTAGAACTTGCATGTCTGTCATGTAATAATAGAGACAGTAGATCTCGCTGGTCTGTCATAATATAGCAGAGACAGTAGATTTAGCTGGTCTGTCATAGTATAGCAGAGACAGTAGATTTAGCTGGTCTGTCATAGTATAATAGAGACAGCAGTTCGAGCTGGTCTGTCATAATATAGTAGAGACAGTAGATCTAGCTGGTCTGTCATGTTATAATAGAGACAGTAGATCTAGCTGGTCTGTCATAATATAATAGAGACAGTAGATTAAGCTGGTCTGTCATGTTATAATAGAGACAGTAGATCTAGCATGTCTGTCATGTAATAATAGAGAAAGTAGATCTAGCTGGTCTGTCATAGTATAATAGAGACAGCAGTTCGAGCTGGTCTGTCATAATATAGTAGATACATAGAGACAGTAGATCTAGCTGGTCTGTCATGTTATAATAGAGACAGTAGATCTAGCTGGTCTGTCATAATATAATAGAGACAGTAGATCAAGCTGGTCTGTCTAGTTATAATAGAGACAGTAGATCTTGCATGTCTGTCATGTAATAATAGAGACAGTAGATCTCACTGGTCTGTCATAATAAAGCAGAGACAGTAGATTTAGCTGGTCTGTAATAGTATAGCAGAGACTTTAGATTTAGCTGGTCTGTCATAGTATAATAGAGACAGCAGTTTGAGCTGGTCTGTCATAATATAGTAGAGACAGTAAATCTAGCTGGTCTGTCATAGTATAGCAGAGACATTAGATTTAGCTGGTCTGTCATAGTATAATAGAGACAGCAGATCTAGCTGGTCTGTCATAATATTATAGAGACAGTAGATCTAGCTGGTCTATCATGTTATAATAGAGACAGTAGAACTAGCTGGTCTGTCATAATGTAATAGAGACAGTAGATTTAACTGGTCTGTGAAATTATACTAGTGACAGTAGATCAAGCTGGTCTGTCAAATTATAATAGCGACAGTAGATCTAGCTGATCTGTCATGTTATAATAGAGACAGTAGAACTAGCTGGTCGGTCATAATATAACAGAGACAGTAGATCTAGCTGGTTTGTCATAATATAATAGAGACAGTAGATCAATCTGGTCTGTCATAATATAATAGAGACTTTAGATATTGCTGGTCTGTCATGTAATAATAGAGACAGAAGATCTTGCTGGTCTGTCATAATATAACAGAGACAGTAGATCTAGCTGGTTTGTCATAATATAATAGAGACAGTAGATTTAGCTGATCTGTCATATTATAATAGAGCCAGAAGACCTAGCTGGTTTGTCATAATATAATAGAAACAGTAGATCTAGCTGGTCTGTCATTATATAACAGAGACAGTAGATCTAGCTGGTCTGTCATATTATAATAGAGACAGTAGATCTAGCTGGTCTGTCATAATATAATGGAGACATTAGATGTAGCTTGTCTGTCATGTTATTATAGAGACAATATATCTAGCTGGTTTGTCATAATAAAATAGAGACAGTAGATCTAGTTGGTTTGTCATAATATAATAGAGACAGTAGATTTAACTGGTCTGTCATATTATACTAGTGACAGTATATCTAGCTGGTCTGTCATAATATAATGGAGACATTATATCTAGCTGGTCTGTCATAATGTAATAGAGACAGTTGATCTAGCTGGTTTGTCATGTAATAATAGAGACAGTAGATCTAGCTGGTCTGTCATAATATAGCAGAGACAGTAGATTTGGCTGGTCTGTAATAGTATAATAGAGACAGCAGTTCGAGCTGGCATTTCATAATATAGTAGAGACAGTAGATCTAGCTGGTCTGTAATGTTATAATAGAGACAGTAGATCTAGCTGGTCTGTCATAATATAATAGAGACAGTAGATTAAGCTGGTCTGTCATAATATAATAGAGACAGTAGATCAAGCTGGTCTGTCATGTTATAATAAAGACAGTAGATCTTGCATGTCTGTCATGTAATAATAGAGACAGTAGATCTCGCTGGTCTGTCATAATAAAGCAGAGACAGTAGATTTAGCTGGTCTGTCATAGTATAATAGAGACAGCAGTTTGAGCTGTTCTGTCATAATATAGTAGAGACAGTAAATCTAGCTGGTCTGTCATAGTATAGCAGAGACAGTAGATTTAGCTGGTCTGTCATAGTATAATAGAGACAGCAGATCTAGCTGGTCTGTCATAATATTATAGAGACAGTAGATCTAGCTGGTCTATCATGTTATAATAGAGACAGTAGAACTAGCTGGTCTGTCATAATATAATAGAGACAGTAGATCTAGCTGGTTTGTCATAATATAATAGAGACAGTAGATCAAGCTGGTCTGTCAAATTATAATAGCGACAGTAGATCTAGCTGATCTGTCATGTTATAATAGAGACAGTAGAACTAGCTGGTCTGTCATAATGTAATAGAGACAGTAGATCTACCTGGTCTGTCACAATATAATATAGACATTAGATCTAGCTGGTCTATCATGTTATAATAGAGACAGTAGAACTAGCTGGTCTGTCATAATGTAATAGAGACAGTAGATCTAGCTGGTCTGTCATAATGTAATAGAGACAGTAGATCTAGCTGGTCTGTCATAATATTATAGAGACAGTAGATCTAGCTGGTCTGTCATATTATAATAGAGACAGTAGATCTAGCTGGTCTGTCATAATATAACAGAGACAGTAGATCAAGCTGGTCTGTCATAATATAGTTGAGTATGTAGATCAAGCTGGTCTGTCATAATATAATAGAGACTTTAGATCTTGCTGGTCTGTCATGTCATAATAGAGACAGAAGATCTTGCTGGTCTGTCATAATATTATAGAAACAGAAGATCTAGCTGGTCTGTCATAATATAATAGGGACAGTAGATCTAGCTGGTCTGTCATATTATATTAGAGACTTTAGATCTTGCTGGTCTGTCATGTCATAATAGAGACAGAAGATCTTGCTGGTCTGTCATAATATAATAGAGACAGTAGATCTAGCTGGTCTGTCATATTAGAATAGTGACAGTAGATCTAGCTGGTCTGTCATAATATAATAGAGACAGTAGATCAAGCTGGTCTGTCATAATATAATAGAGACAGTTTAGATCTTGCTGGTCTGTCATAATATAATAGAGACAGTAGATCTAGCTGGTCTGTCATAATATAATAGAGACAGCAGTAGACAGTAGAATCTAGCTGGTCTGTCATAATATAATAGAGACAGTAGTTCTAGCTGGTCTGTTATAATATAGTAGATACACAGAGACAGTAGATCTAGCTGGTCTGTCATGTTATAATAATGACAGTAGATCTAGCTGGTCTGTTATAATATAATAGAGACAGTAGATCAAGCTGGTCTGTCATAATATAGCAGAGACAGTAGATTTAGCTGGTCTGTCATAGTATAGCAATACAGAGACAGATTTAGCTGGTCTGTCATAATATAATAGAGACAGCAGTTCGAGCTGGTCTGTCATAATATAGTAGAGACAGTAGATCTAGCTGGTCTGTCATGTTATAATAGAGACAGTAGATCTAGCTGGTCTGTCATAATATAATAGAGACAGTAGATCAAGCTGGTCTGTCATGTTATAATAGAGACAGTAGATCTAGCATGTCTGTCAAGTAATAATAGAGAGAGTAGATCTAGCTGGTCTGTCATAATACAGCAGAGACAGTAGATTTAGCTGGTCTGTCATAGTATAATAGAGACAGCAGATCTAGAGCTGGTCTGTCATAATATAGTAGATACATAGAGACAGTAGATCTAGCTGGTCTGTCATGTTATAATAGAGACAGTAGATCTAGCTGGTCTGTCATAGTATAATAGAGACAGTAGATTTAGCTGGTCTGTCATAATATAATAGAGACAGCAGTTCTGTCATAATATAGAGCTGGTCTGTCATAATATAATAGAGACAGTAGATCTAGCTGGTCTGTCATGTTATAATAGAGACAGTAGATCTAGCTGGTCTGTCATAATATAATGGAGACAGTAGATCTAGCATGTCTGTCATGTAATAATAGAGAGAGTAGATCTAGCTGGTCTGTCATAATACAGCAGAGACAGTAGATTTAGCTGGTCTGTCATAGTATAATAGAGACAGCAGTTCGAGCTGGTCTGTCATAATATAGTAGATACATAGAGACAGTAGATCTAGCTGGTCTGTCATGTTATAATAGAGACAGTAGATCTAGCTGGTCTGTCATAATATAATAGAGACAGTAGATCTGGACTGTCATGTTATAATAGAGACTAGAGACTGTAGATCTCGCTGGTCTGTCATAATATAGCAGAGGCAGTAGATTTAGCTGGTCTGTAATAGTTTAGCAGAGACAGTAGATTTAGCTGGTCTGTCATAGTATAATAGAGACAGCAGTTCGAGCTGGTCTGTCATAATATAATAGAGACAGTAGATCAAGCTGGTCTGTCATGTTATAATAGAGACTGTAGATCTAGCATGTCTGTCGTGTAATAATAGAGACAGTAGATCTAGCTGGTCTGTCATAATATAGCAGAGACAGTGGATTTAGATGGTCTGTCATAGTATAATAGAGACAGCAGTTCGAGCTGGTCTGACATAATATAGTAGAGACATAGAGAAAGTAGATATAGCTGGTCTGTAATGTTATAATAGAGACAGTAGATCTAGCTGGTCTGTCATAATATAATAGAGACAATAGATCAAGCTGGTGTGTCATGTTATAATAGAGACAGTAGTTCTAGCTGGTCTGTCATTATATAACAGAGACAGTAGATCAAGCTTGTCTGTCATAATATAGTTGAGTATGTAGATCAAGCTGGTCTGTCATAATATAACAGAGACAGTAGATCTAGCTGGTCTGTCATATTATAATCGAGACAGTAGATCCAGCATGTCTGTCATAATATAATAGAGACAGTAGGTCAAGCTGGTCTGTCGTGTTACAATAGAGACAGTAGATCTAGCATGTCTGTCATGTTATAATAGAGACAGTAGGTCAAGCTGGTCTGTCATGTTATAATATAGACAGTAGATCGAGCATGTCTGTCATGTTATAATAGAGACAGTAGATCTAGCTGGTCTGTCATGTTATAATAGAGACAGTAGTTCTAGCTGGCCTGTCATAATATAATAGAGACAGTAGATCAAGCTGGTCTCTCATAATATAGTAGAGACAATAGATCTTGCTCGTCTGTCATATTATAAAGGAGACAGTAGATCTAGCTGGTCTGTCATATTATAATAGTGACAGTAGATCTAGCTGGTCTGTCATAGTATAATAGAGACATCAGTTTGAGCTGGTCTGTCATAATATAGTAGAGACAATAGATCTTGCTCGTCTGTCATATTATAAAGGAGACAGTAGATCTAGCTGGTCTGTCATGTTGTAATAGAGACAGTAGTTCTAGCTGGTCTGTCATAATATAATAGAGACAGTAGATCTAGCATGTCTGTCATAATATAGCAGAGACATAGAGACAGGATATC
>NC_088230.1:41250757-41307981 GCF_036934945.1 Oncorhynchus masou masou | reverse complement strand
ACCGCGTTCAGACACGTATTACTCTGTCTCTATTATATTATGACAGACCCGCTAGATATACTGTCGCGTATTATATTATGACAGACCAGCTAGATCTACTGGCTCTATTACATTATGACAGACCAGCCAGTTCTACTGTCTCTATTATAACATGATAGAACAGCTAAATCTACTGTTTTATTATATTATGACAGACCAGCAAATAGATCTACTGTCTCTATTATATTATGACAGTCCAGCTAGATCAACTGTCTCTATTATATTATGACAGACCAGCTAGATCTACTGTCTCTATTATATTATGACAAACCAGCTAGATCTACTGTCTCTATTATATTATGATAGACCAGCGAGATCTACTGTCTCTATTATATTATGACAGACCAGCTAGATCTACTGTCTCTATTATAACATGATAGACCAGCTAGATCTACTGTCTCTATTATATTATGACAGACCAGCTAGATCTACTGTCTCTATTATAACATGACAGACCAGCTAGATCTACTGTCGCTATTATAATATTACAGACCAGCAAGATCTACTGTCTCTATTATATTATGACAAACCAGCTACACTATGTTATACCATGACAGACCAGCTAGATCTACTGTCTCTATCATAATATGACAGACCAGCTAGATCTGCTGTCACTATTATATTATGACAGACCAGCTAGATCTACTGTCTCAATTATAAAATGACAGACCAGCGAGATATACTGTCTCTATTATATTATGACAGACCAGCTAGATCTACTGTCTATGTTATACCATGACAGACCAGCTAGATCTACTGTCTCTATTACATTATGACAGACCAGCTAGTTCTACTGTCTCTATTATAACATGACAGACCAGCTAGTTCTACTGTCTCTATTATAATATGACAGACCAGCTAGATCTACTGTCTATAATATTATGACAGACCAGCTAGATCTACTGTCTCTATCATAATATGACAGACCAGCTTGATCTACTGTCTCTATTATATTATGACAGACCAGCTAGATCTACTGTCTCTATTATAACATGATAGACCAGCTAGATCTACTGTCTCTATTATATTATGACAGACCAGCTAGATCTACTGTCTCTATTATATTATGACAGACCAGCTAGATCTACTGTCTCTATTATAAAATGACAGACCAGCTAGATATACTGTCTCTATTATATTATGACAGACCAGCTAGATCTACTGTCTCTATTACATTATGACAGACCAGCTAGATCTACTGTCTCTATTATATTATGACAGACCAGCTAGATCTACTGTCTCTATTATATTATGACAGACCAGCTAGATCTACTGTCTCTATTATAATATGACAGACCAGCTAGATCTACTGTCTCTATTATATTATGACAGACCAGCTAGATCTACTATCTATGTTATACCATGACAGACCAGCTAGATCTACTGTCTCTATCATAATATGACAGACCAGCTAGATCTGCTGTCACTATTATATTATGACAGACCAGCTAGATCTACTGTCTCAATTATAAAATGACAGACCAGCGAGATATACTGTCTCTATTATATTATGACAGACCAGCTAGATCTACTGTCTATGTTATACCATGACAGACCAGCTAGATCTACTGTCTCTATTACATTATGACAGACCAGCTAGTTCTACTGTCTCTATTATAACATGATAGACCAGCTAGATCTACTGTCTCTATTATATTATGACAGACCAGCTAGATCTACTGTCTCTATTACATTATGACAGACCAGCTCGATCTACTGTCTCTATCATAATATGACAGACCAGCTAGATCTACTGTCACTATTACATTATGACAGACCAGCTAGATCTACTGTCTCTATTATAACATGATAGACCAGCTAGATATAATGTCTCTGTTATATTATGACAGACCAGATAGATCTACTGTCTCTACTATATTTTGACAGACCAGCTAGATCTACTGTCTCTATTACATTATGACAGACCATCTAGATCTACTGTCTAGGTTATACCATGACAGACCAGCCAGATCTACTGTCTCTATTATATTGTGACAGACCAGATAGTTCTACTGTCACTATATATTATGACAGACCAGCTAGATCAACTGTTTTATTATATTATGATAGAGCAATAGATCTACTGTCTCTATTATATTATGACAGTCCAGCTAGATCAACTGTCTCTATTATAATATGACAGACCAGCTAGATCTGTTGTCTCTATTATATCATGACAAACCAGCTAGATCTACTGTCTCTATTATAACATGATAGACCAGCGAGATCTAATGTCTCTATTATATTATGACAGACCAGCTAGATCTACTGTCTCTATTATATTATGACAGACCAGCCAGATCTACTGTGTCTATTATGACATGATAGACCAGCTAGATTGACTGTCTCTATTACATTATGACAGACCAGCTAGATCTACTGTCTCTATAACATAACAGACCAGCTAGATCTACTGTCACTATTACATTATGACAGACCAGCTCGATCTACTGTCTCTATTATAACATGACAGAACCAGCGAGATACACTGTCTCTATTATATTATGACAGACCCGCTAGATATACTGTCGCTGTTATATTATGACAGACCAGCTAGATCTACTGGCTCTATTACATTATGACAGACCAAAGCAGTTCTACTGTCTCTATTATAACATGATAGAACAGCTAAATCTACTGTTTTTATTATATTATGACAGAGCAAATAGATCTACTGTCTCATTATATTATGACAGTCCAGCTAGATCTACTGTCTCTATTATAATATGACAGACCAGCTAGATCTACTGTCTCTATTATATTATGACAAACCAGCTAGATCTACTGTCTCTATTATATTATGACTGCTAAGATCTACTGTCTCTATCATATTATGACAGACCAGCTAGATCTGCTGTCACTATTATATTATGATAGACCATCTAGATCTACTGTCTCTATTATATTATGACAGACCAGCTAGATCTACTGTCTCTATTATAACATGACAGACCAGCTAGATCTACTGTCGCTATTATAATATTACAGACCAGCAAGATCTACTGTCTCTATTATATTATGACAAACCAGCTACATCTACTGTCTCTATTATATTATGACAGACCAGCTAGATCTACTGTCTCTATTATGTTATGACAAAGCAGCGAGATCTACTGTCTCTATTATATTATGACAGACAAGCTGGATCTACTGTCTCTATTATAACATGAAAGACCAGCAAGATCTACTGTCGCTATTATAATATGACAGACTAGCAAGATCTACTGTCTCTATTATATTATGACAAACCAGCTAGATCTAATGTCTCTATTATATTATGACAGACCAGCTAGTTCTACTGTCTCTATTATAACATGACAGACCAGCTAGATCTACTGTCTCTATTATAACATGATAGACCAGCTAGATCTACTGTCTCTATAATATTATGACAGACCAGCTAGATCTACTGTCTCTATTACATTATGACAGACCAGCTAGATCTACTGTCTCTATTATATTATGACAGACCAGCTAGATCTACTGTCTCTATTATATTATGACAGACCAGCTAGATCTACTGTCTCTAGGTATTGTGACAGACCAGCCAGATCTACTGTCTCTATTACATTATTACAGACCGGGTAGTTCTACTGTCTCTATCATATTATGACAGACCAGCTAAATCTACTGTTTTTATTATATTATGACAGAACAAATAGATCTACTGTCTCTATTATATTATGACAGTCCAGCTCGATCTACTGTCTCTATTATAATATGACAGACCAGCTAGACCTGTTGTCTCTATTATATTATGACAAACCAGCTAGATCTACTGTCTCTATTATATTATGATAGACAAGCTAGATCTACTGTCTCTATTATATTATGACAGACCAGCTAGATCTACTGTCTCTATTACATTATGACAGACCAGCCAGATCTACAGTGTCTATTATGACATGACAGACCAGCTAGATTGACTGTCTATGTTATATTATGACAGACCAGCTAGATCTACTGTCTCTATTATAACATGATAGAACAGCTAGATCTACTGTCTCTATTATAACATGACAGACCAGCTAGTTCTGCTGTCTCTATTATAACATGATAGACCAGATAGATCTACTGTCTCTATAATATTATGACAGACCAGCTAGATCAACTGTCTCTATTACATTATGACAGACCAGCTAGATCTACTGTCTCTAATACATTATGACAGACCAGCTAGATCTACTGTCTCTATTATAACATGATAGAACAGCTAGATCTACTGTCTCTATTATATCATGACAGACCAGCTATATCTATTGTCTCTATTATAACATGACAGATCAGCTTGATATAATGTCTCTATTATATTATGACAGACCAGATAGTTCTACTGTCTCTACTATATTTGACAGACCAGCTAGATCTACTGTCTCTATTATAACATGATAGACCAGCTAGATATAATGTCTCTATTATATTATGACAGACCAGATAGATCTACTGTCTCTACTATATTTTGACAGACCAGCTAGATCTGCTGTCTCTATTATATTATGACAGACCATCTAGATCTACTGTCTCAGGTTATAAAATGACAGACCAGCCAGATCTACTGTCTCTATTACATTATGACAGACCGGGGTAAATCTACTGTCACTGTTATATTATGACAGACCAGCTAAATCTACTGTTTATTATATTATGACAGAGCAAATAGATCTACTGTCTCTATTATATTATGACAGTCCAGCTAGATCAACTGTCTCTATTATAATATGACAGACCAGCTAGATCTGTTGTCTCTATTATATTATGACAAACCAGCTAGATCTACTGTCTCTATTATATTATGATAGACCAGCGAGATCTACTGTCTCTATTATATTATGACAGACCAGCTAGATCTACTGTCTCTATTACATTATGACAGACCAGCCAGATCTACTGTCTCTATTATGACATGATAGACCAGCTAGATTGACTGTCTCTATTATATTATGACAGACCAGCTAGATCTACTGTCTCTATTATAACATAAATAGACCAGCTAGATCTACTGTCTCTATTACATTATGACAGACCAGCTAGATCTACTGTCTCTATTATAACATGATAGAGCAGCTAGATCTACTGTCTCTATTATATTATGACAGACCAGCTAAATCTACTGTTTTTAATATATTATGACAGAGCAACTAGATCTACTGTCTCTATTATATTATGACAGTCCAGCTAGATCAAGTGTCTCTATTATAATATGACAGACCAGCTAGATCTGTTGTCTCTATTATATTATGACAAACCAGCTAGATCTACTGTCTCTATTATACTATGATAGACCAGCGAGATCTACTGTCTCTATTATATTATGACAGACCAGCTAGATCTACTGTCTCTATTACATTATGACAGACCAGCTAGATCTACTGTGTCTATTATGACATGATAGACCAGCTAGATTACTGTCTCTATTATATTATGACAGACCAGCTCGATCTACTGTCTCTATTATAACATAACAGACCATCTAGATCTACTGTCTCTATTACATTATGACAGACCAGCTCGATCTACTGTCTCTATTATAACATGATAGACCAGCTAGATCTACGGTCTCTATTATATTATGATAGACCAGCGACATCTACTGTGTCTATTATATTATGACAGACCAGCTAGATCTACTGTCTCTATTATATTTTGACAGACCAGCTAGATCTACTGTCTCTATTATAACATGATAGAACAGCTAGATCTACTGTCTCTATTATATTATGACAGACCAGCTAGATCTATTGTCTCTATTATATTATGACAAAACCAGCGAGATCTACTGTCTCTATTATAACATGATAGACCAGCGAGATCTACTGTGTCTATTATATTATGACAGACCAGCTAGATCTACTGTCTCTATTATATTTTGACAGACCAGCTCGATCGACTGTCTCTATTATAACATGACAGACCAGGTAAATCTACTGTCTCTATTATATCATGACAGACGAGCTTGATCTACTGTCTCTATTATATTATGACAGACCAGCTAGATCTAATGTCTCTATTATATTATGACAGACCAGCTAGATCTACTGTCTCTATTATATTATGACAGACCAGCTCGATATATTTTCTCTATTATATTATGATAAACCAGCGAGATCTACTGTCTCTATTATATTATGACAGACCAGCAACATCAACGGTCTCTTTGTGTCTATTATATTATGACAGAGCAGCTCAGATCTACTGTCTCTATTATATTATGATAGACCAGCGAGATCTACTGTCTCTATTATATTATGACAGACCAGCTAGATCTACTGTCTATGTTATACCATGACAGACCAGCTAGATCTACTGTCTCTATTACATTATGACAGACAGGGGTGGTTCTACTGTCACTATTGTAATATGACAGACCAGCTAAATCTACTGTTTTATTTATATTATGACAGACCAACTCGATCTACTGTTTTGTGTCTATTATATTATGACAGACAGTTTGATATACTGTCTATATTATATTATGACAGACCAGCTAGATCTACTGTCTCTATTATAACATGACAGACCAGCTAGATCTACTGTTTATGTTATACCATGACATGACCAGTTAGATCTACTGTCTCTATCATATTATGACAGACAGGGTAGTTCTACTGTCACTATTGTAATATGACAGACCAGCTAAATCTACGGTCTCTATTATATTATGATAGACCAGCGACATCTACTGTCTCTGTTATACCATGACAGACCAGCTAGATCTACTGTCTCTATTATATTTTGACAGACCAGCTAGATCTACTGTCTCTATTATAACATGATAGAACAGCTAGATCTACTGTCTCTATTATATTATGACAGACCAGCTAGATCTATTGTCTCTATTATATTATGACAAACCAGCGAGATCTACTGTCTCTATTATATTATGATAGACCAGCGAGATCTACTGTGTCTATTATATTATGACAGACCAGCTAGATCTACTGTCTCTATTATATTTTGACAGACCAGCTCGATCGACTGTCTCTATTATAACATGACAGACCAGGTAAATCTACTGTCTCTATTATATCATGACAGACGAGCTTGATCTACTGTCTCTATTATATTATGACAGACCAGCTAGATCTCATGTCTTTATTATATTATGACAGACCAGCCTGATCTACTGTCTATGTTATACCGTGACAGACCAGCTCGATATATTGTCTCTATTATATTATGATAAACCAGCGAGATCTACTGTCTCTATTATATTATGACAGACCAGCAACATCAACGGTCTCTTTGTGTCTATTATATTATGACAGAGCAGCTCAATCTACTGTCTCTATTATATTATGATAGACCAGCGAGATCTACTGTCTCTATTATATTATGACAGACCAGCTAGATCTACTGTCTATGTTATACCATGACAGACCAGCTAGATCTACTGTCTCTATTACATTATGACAGACAGGGTAGTTCTACTGTCACTATTGTAATATGACAGACCAGCTAAATCTACTGTTTTATTTATATTATGACAGACCAACTTGATCTACTGTCTCTTTGTGTCTATTATATTATGACAGAGCAGCTTGATATACTGTCTATATGATATTATGACAGACCAGCTAGATCTACTGTCTCTATTATAACATGACAGACCAGCTAGATCTACTGTTTATGTTATATTATGACAGACCAGCTAGATCTACTGTCTCTATTACATTATGACAGACAGGGTAGTTCTACTGTCACTATTGTAATATGACAGACCAGCTAAATCTACTGTTTTATTTATATTATGACAGACCAACTCGATCTACTGTCTCTCTATTATATTATGACAGAGCAGCTTGATATACTGTCTATATGATATTATGACAGACCAGCTAGATCTACTGTCTCTATTATAACATGACAGACCAGCTAGATCTACTGTCGCTATTATAATATTACAGACCAGCAAGATCTACTGTCTCTATTATATTATGACAAACCAGCTACATCTACTGTCTCTATTATATTATGACAGACCAGCAAGATCTACTGTCGCTATTATAATATGACAGACCAGCAAGATCTACTGTCTCTATTATATTATGACAAACCAGCTAGATCTACTGTCTCTATTATATTATGACAGACAAGCTGGGTCTAATGTCTCTATTACAACTTGACAGACCAGCTAGATCTACTGTCGCTATTATAATATGACAGACCAGCTCGATCTACTGTCTCTATTACATTATGACAGACCAGCTAGATCTACTGTCTCTATTATAACATGATAGACCAGCTAGATATAATGTCTCTATTATATTATGACAGACCAGATAGATCTACTGTCTCTACTATATTTTGACAGACCAGCGAGATCTACTGTCTCTATTACATTATGACAGACCATCTAGATCTACTGTCTAGGTTATACCATGACAGACCAGCCAGATCTACTGTCTCTATTACATTATTACAGACCGGGTAGTTCTACTGTCACTATTATATTATGACAGACCAGCTAAATCTACTGTTTTTATTATATTATGACAGAGCAAATAGATCTACTGTCTCTATTATATTATGACAGTCCAGCTAGATCAACTGTCTCTATTATAATATGACAGACCAGCTAGATCTGTTGTCTCTATTATATTATGACAAACCAGCTAGATCTACTGTCTCTATTATATTATGACAGACCAGCTAGATCTACTGTCTCTATTACATTATGACAGACCAGCCAGATCTACTGTGTCTATTATGACATGATAGACCAGCTAGATTGACTGTCTCTATTATATTATGACAGACCAGCTAGATCTACTGTCTCTATTATAACATAACAGACCAGCTAGATCTACTGTCTCTATTACATTATGACAGACCAGCTCGATCTACTGTCTCTATTATAACATGATAGACCAGCTAGATCTACTGTCTCTATTATATTATACCAGACCAGCTAGATATACTGTCGCTATTATATTATGACAGACCAGCTAGATCTACTGCCTCAATTACATTATGACAGACCAGCTAGATCTACTGTCTCTATTATAAAATGATAGAACAGCTAGATCTACTGTCTCTATTATATTATGACAGACCAGCTAGATCTATTGTCTCTATTATATTATGACAAACCAGCTAGATCTACTGTCTCTATTATATTATGACAGACAAGCTGGATCTAATGTCTCTATTATAACATGACAGACCAGCTAGATCTACTGTCGCTATTATAATATGACAGACCAGCTCGATCTACTGTCTCTATTACATTATGACAGACCAGCTAGATCTACTGTCTCTATTATAACATGATAGACCAGCTAGATCTACTGTCTCTATTATATTATGACAGACCAGCTAGATCTACTGTCTCTATTATATTATGAAAGACCAGCAAGATCTACTGTTACTATTATGATATGACTGACCAGCTAGATATAATGTCTCTATTATATTATGACAGACCAGATAGATCTACTGTCTCTATTATATTTTGACAGACCAGCTAGATCTACTGTCTCTATTACATTATGACAGACCATCTAGATCTACTGTCTAGGTTATACCATGACAGACCAGCCAGATCTACTGTCTCTATTACATTATTACAGACCGGGTAGTTCTACTGTCACTATTATATTATGACAGACCAGCTAAATCTACTGTTTTTAATATATTATGACAGAGCAACTAGATCTACTGTCTCTATTATATTATGACAGTCCAGCTAGATCTGTTGTCTCTATTATATTATGACAAACCAGCTAGATCTACTGTCTCTATTATATTATGATAGACCAGCGAGATCTACTGTCTCTATTACATTATGACAGACCAGCCAGATCTACTGTGTCTATTATGACATGATAGACCAGCTAGATCTACTGTCTCTATTATATTATGACAGACCAGCTCGATCGACTGTCTCTATTATAACATGACAGACCAGGTAAATCTACTGTCTCTATTACATCATGACAGACGAGCTCGATCTACTGTCTCTATTATATTATGACAGACCAGCTAGATCTAATGTCTCTATTATATTATGACAGACCAGCTAGATATACTGTCGCTATTATATTATGACAGACCAGCTAGATCTACTGTCTCTATTACATTATGACAGACCAGCTAGATCTACTGTCTCTATTATAACATGATAGAACAGCTAGATCTACTGTCTCTATTATATTATGACAGACCAGCTAGATCTATTGTCTCTATTATATTATGACAAACCAGCGAGATCTACTGTCTCTATTATATTATGATAGACCAGCGAGATCTACTGTGTCTATTATATTATGACAGACCAGCTAGATCTACTGTCTCTATTATATTTTGACAGACCAGCTAGATCTACTGTCTGTATTATAACATGACAGACCAGGTAAATCTACTGTCTCTATTATATCATGACAGACGAGCTTGATCTACTGTCTCTATTAAATTATGACAGACCAGCTAGATCTCATGTCTTTATTATATTATGACAGACCAGCCTGATCTACTGTCTATGTTATACCGTGACAGACCAGCTCGATATATTGTCTCTATTATATTATGATAGACCAGCGAGATCTACTGTCTCTATTATATTATGACAGACCAGCTAGATCTACTGTTTATGTTATACCATGACAGACCAGCTAGATCTACTGTCTCTATTACATTATGACAGACAGGGTAGTTCTACTGTCACTATTGTAATATGACAGACCAGCTAAATCTACTGTTTTATTTATATTATGACAGACCAACTCGATCTACTGTCTCTTTGTGTCTATTATATTATGACAGAGCAGCTTGATATACTGTCTATATGATATTATGACAGACCAGCTAGATCTACTGTCTCTATTATAACATGACAGACCAGCTAGATCTACTGTCTCTTTATAATATGACAGACCAGCTAGATCTATTGTCTCTATTATATTATGACAAAGCAGCGAGATCTACTGTCTCTATTATATTATGACAGACAAGCTGGGTCTAATGTCTCTATTACAACTTGACAGACCAGCTAGATCTACTGTCGCTATTATAATATGACAGACCAGCTCGATCTACTGTCTCTATTACATTATGACAGACCAGCTAGATCTACTGTCTCTATTATAACATGATAGACCAGCTAGATATAATGTCTCTATTACATTATGACAGACCAGCTCGATCTACTGTCTCTATTATAACATGATAGACCAGCTAGATCTACTGTCTCTATTATATTATGACAGACCAGCTAGATATACTGTCGCTATTATATTATGACAGACCAGCTAGATCTACTGGCTCTATTACATTATGACAGACCAGCTAGATCTACTGTCTCTATTATAACATGATAGAACAGCTAGATCTACTGTCTCTATTATATTATGATAGACCAGCGAGATCTACTGTCTCTATTATATTATGACAGACCAGCTAGATCTACTGTCTCTATTACATTATGACAGACCAGCCAGATCTACTGTGTCTATTATGACATGATAGACCAGCTAGATTGACTGTCTCTATTATATTATGACAGACCAGCTAGATCTACTGTCTCTATTATAACATAACAGACCAGCTAGATCTACTGTCTCTATTACATTATGACAGACCAGCTCGATCTACTGTCTCTATTATAACATGATAGACCAGCTAGATCTACTGTCTCTATTATATTATGACAGACCAGCTAGATATACTGTCTCTATTATATTATGACAGACCAGCTAGATCTACTGGCTCTATTACATTATGACAGACCAGCTAGATCTACTGTCTCTATTATAACATGATAGAACAGCTAGATCTACTGTCTCTATTATATTATGATAGACCAGCTAGATCTACTGTCTCTATTATATTATGACAGACCAGCTAGATCTATTGTCTCTATTATATTATGACAAACCAGCGAGATCTACTGTCTCTATTATATTATGATAGACCACTAGATCTACTGTGTCTATTATATTATGACAGACCAGCTAGATCTACTGTCTCTATTATATTTTGACAGACCAGCTCGATAACTGTCTCTATTATAACATGACAGACCAGGTAAATCTACTGTCTCTATTATATCATGACAGACGAGATTGATCTACTGTCTCTATTATATTATGACAGACCAGCTAGATCTAATGTCTCTAATATATTATGACAGACCAGCTAGATCTCATGTCTTTATTATATTATGACAGACCAGCCTGATCTACTGTCTATGTTATACCGTGACAAACCAGCTCGATATATTGTCTCTATTATATTATGATAAACCAGCGAGATCTACTGTCTCTATTATATTATGACAGACCAGCAACATCAACGGTCTCTTGTGTCTATTATATTATTACAGAGCAGCTCAATCTACTGTCTCTATTATATTATGACAGACAGGGTAGTTCTACTGTCACTATTGTAATATGACAGACCAGCTAAATCTACTGTTTTATTTATATTATGACAGACCAACTCGATCTACTGTCTATTTGTGTCTATTATATTATGACAGAGCAGCTTGATATACTCTCTATATGATATTATGACAGACCAGCTAGATCTACTGTCTCTATTATAACATGACAGACCAGCTAGATCTACTGTCGCTATTATAATATTACAGACCAGCAAGATCTACTGTCTCTATTATATTATGACAAACCAGCTACATCTACTGTCTCTATGATATTATGACAGACCAGCTAGATCTACTGTCTCTATTATAATATGACAGACCAGCTAGATCTATTGTCTCTATTATATTATGACAAAACAGTGAGATCTACTGTCTCTATTATATTATGACAGACAAGCTGGATCTACTGTCTCTATTATAACATGACAGACTAGCAAGATCTACTGTCTCTATTATATTATGACAGACCAGCTAGATCTACTGTCGCTATTATAATATGACAGACCAGCTCAATCTACTGTCTCTATTACATTATGACAGACCAGCTAGATCTACTGTCTCTATTATAACATGATAGACCAGATAGATCTACTGTCTCTATTATATTATGAAAGACCAGCAAGATCTACTGTCGCTATTATAATATGACAGACCAGCAAGATCTACTGTCTCTATTATATTATGACAAACCAGCTAGATCTACTGTCTCTATTATATTATGACAGAGAAGCTGGATCTCATGTCTCTATTATAACATGCCAGACTAGCTAGATCTACTGTCGCTATTATAATATGACAGACCAGCTCGATCTACTGTCTCTATTACATTATGACAGACCTGCTAGATCTACTGTCTCTATTATAACATGATAGACCAGCTAGATCTACTGTCTCTATTATATTATGACAGACCAGCTAGATCTACTGTCTCTATTATATTATGAAAGACCAGCAAGATCTAATGTTACTATTATGATATGACTGACCAGCTAGATATAATGTCTCTATTATATTATGACAGACTGATTTGATCTACTGTCTCTCCTATATTTTGACAGACCAGCGAGATCTACTGTCTCTATGACATTATGACAGACCATCTAGATCTACTGTCTAGGTTATACCATGACAGACCTGCCATCTACTGTCTCTATTATAATATGACAGACCAGCTCGATCTACTGTCTCTATTACATTATGACAGACCAGCTAGATCTACTGTCTCTATTATAACATGATAGACCAGCTAGATCTACTGTCTCTATTATATTATGACAGACCAGCTAGATCTACTGTCTCTATTATATTTTGACAGACCAGCTCGATTGACTGTCTCTACTATAACATGACAGACCAGGTAAATCTACTGTCTCTATTATATTATGACAAAACAGCGAGATCTACTGTCTCTATTATATTATGATAAACCAGCGAGATCTACTGTCTCTATTATATTATGACAGACCAGCAACATCAACGGTCTCTTTGTGTCTATTATATTATGACAGAGGAGCTCAATCTACTGTCTCTATTATATTGTGACAGACAGGGTAGTTCTACTGTCACTATTGTAATATGACAGACCAGCTAAATCTACTGTTTTATTTATATTATGACAGACCACCTCGATCTACTGTCTCTTTGTGTCTATTATATTATGACAGAGCAGCTTGATATACTGTCTATATGATATTATGACAGACCAGCTAGATCTACTGTCTCTATTATAACATAATAGACCAGCTAGATCTACTGTCGCTATTAAAATATTACAGACCAGCAAGATCTACTGTCTCCATTATATTATGACAAACCAGCTACATCTACTGTCTCTATTATATTATGACAGACCAGATCGATCTACTGTCTCTACTATATTTTGACAGACCAGCGAGATCTACTGCCTCTATTACATTATGACAGACCATCTAGATCTACTGTCTAGGTTATACCATGACAGACCAGCCAGATCTACTGTCTCTATTACATTATTACAGACCGGGTAGTTCTACTGTCACTATTATATTATGACAGACCAGCTAAATCTACTGTTTTTATTATATTATGACAGAGCAACTAGATCTACTGTCTCTATTATATTATGACAGTCCAGCTAGATCAACTGTCTCTATTATAATATGACAGACCAGCTAGATCTGTTGTCTCTATTATATTATGACAAACCAGCTAGATCTACTGTCTCTATTATATTATGATAGACCAGCGAGATCTACTGTCTCTATTATATTATGACAGACCAGCTAGATCTACTGTCTCTATTATATTATGACAGACCAGCCAGATCTACTGTCTCTATTATAACATGATAGACCAGCTAGATCGACTGTCTCTATTATATTATGACAGACCAGCTAGATCTACTGTCTCTATTATAACATAACAGTCCAGCTAGATCTACTGTCTCTATTACATTATGACAGACCAGCCAGATCTACTGTGTCTATTATGACATGATAGACCAGCTAGATCTACTGTCTCTATTACATTATGACAGACCAGCTAGATCTACTGTCTCTATTATAACATGATAGACCAGCTAGATCTAATGTCTCTATTATATTATGACAGACAAGCTAGATCTACTGTCTATGTTATACTATGACAGACCAGCTCGATCTACAGTCTCGATTATAACATGACAGACAAGCTGGATCTACTGTATTTATTATATTATGACAGACCAGCCTGATCTACTGTCTATGTTATACTATGACAGACCAGCTAGATATACTGTCTATGTTATACCATGACAGACCAGCTAGATATACTGTCTCTACTATACTATGACAGACCAGCAAGATTTACTGTCTCTATTACATTATGACAGACCAGCTCGATCTACTGTCTCTATTACATTATTACAGACCGGGTAGTTCTACTGTCACTATTATATTATGACAGACCAGCTCGATCTACTGTCTCTATTATAACATGACAGACAAGCTGGATCTACTGTCTCTATTATATTTTGACAGACCAGCTAGATCTAATGTCTCTATTACATTATGACAGAGCAGCTAAATATACTGTCTCAATTATAACATGACAGACCAGCTAGATCTACTGTCTCTATTATAATATGACAGACCATCTTGATCTACTGTCTCTATTACATTATGACAGACCAGCTAGATCTACTGTCTCTATTATAACATGATAGACCAGCTAGATCTACTGTCTCTATTATATTATGAAAGACCAGCAAGATCTACTGTCACTATTATAATGTGACTGACCAGCTAGATATAATGTCTCTATTATATTATGACAGACCAGATAGATCTACTGTCTCTACTATATTTTGACAGACCAGCTAGATCTACTGTCTCTATTACATTATGACAGACCAGCTAGATCTACTGTCTCTATTATAACATGATAGACCAGCTAGATCTACTGTCTCTATTATATTATGACAGACCAGCTAGATCTACTGTCTATGTTATACCATGACAGACCAGCTAGATCTACTGTCTCTATTACATTATGACAGACCAGCTAGTTCTACTGTCACTATTATATTATGACAGACCAGCTAAATCTACTGTTTTTATTATATTATGACAGAGCAACTAGATCTACTGTCTCTATTATATTATGACAGACCAGCTAGATCTACTGTCTCTATTATATTATGACAGACCAGCTAGATCTACTGTCTCTATTATATTATAACAGACCAGCTAGATCAACTGTCTCTTTGTGTCTATTATATTATGACAGACCAGCTAGATCTACTGTCTCTATTACATTATGACAGACCAGCTAGATCTACTGTCTCTATTATAACATGATAGACCAGCTAGATCTACTGTCTCTATTATATTATGACAGACCAGCTAGATCTACTGTCTCTATTATAACATAACAGTCCAGCTAGATCTACTGTCTCTATTACATTATGACAGACCAGCCAGATCTACTGTGTCTATTATGACATGATAGACCAGCTAGATCTACTGTCTCTATTACATTATGACAGACCAGCCAGATCTACTGTCTCTATTATAACATGATAGACCAGCTAGATCTAATGTCTCTATTATATTATGACAGACAAGCTAGATCTACTGTCTATGTTATACTATGACAGACCAGCTCGATCTACAGTCTCTATTATAACATGACAGACAAGCTGCATCTACTGTATTTATTATATTATGACAGACCAGCCTGATCTACTGTCTATGTTATACTATGACAGACCAGCTAGATATACTGTCTATGTTATACCATGACAGACCAGCTAGATATACTGTCTCTACTATACTATGACAGACCAGCAAGATTTACTGTCTCTATTACATTATGACAGACCAGCTCGATCTACTGTCTCTATTACATTATTACAGACCGGGTAGTTCTACTGTCACTATTATATTATGACAGACCAGCTCGATCTACTGTCTCTATTATAACATGACAGACCAGCTAGATCAACTGTCTCTTTGTGTCTATTATATTATGACTGACCAGCTAGATCTACTGTCTCTATTATATTATGACAGACCAGCTAGATCAACTGTCTCTTTGTGTCTATTATATTATGACTGACCAGCTAGATCTACTGTCTCTATTATATTATGACAGACCAGCAAGATCTACTGTCGCTATTATAAAATGACTGACCAGCTAGATCTACTGTCGCTATTATATTATGACAGACCAGCTAGATCTACTGTCTGTATTATATTATGACAGACCAGCTAGATCTACTGTCTCTATTACATTATGACAGACCAGCTGGATCTACTGTCTCTATTATAACATGATAGACCAGCTAGATCTACTGTCACTATTATATTATGACAGACCAGCTAGATCTACTGTCTCAATTATAAAATGACAGACCAGCGAGATCTACTGTCTCTAGTATATTATGACAGACCATCTATACCTACTGTCTCTATTACATTATGACAGACCAGCTCGATCTACTGTCTCTATTATAACATGATAGACCAGCTAGATCTACTGTCTCTATTATATTATGACAGACCAGCAAGATCTACTGTCACTATTATAATGTGACTGACCAGCTAGATCTACTGTCTCTATTACATTATGACAGACCAGCTCGATCTACTGTATTCATTATATTATGACAGACCAGCCTGATCTACTGTCTATGTTATACTATGACAGACCAGCTAGATCTACTGTCTATGTAATACCATGACTCACCAGCTAGATCTACTGTCTCTATTACATTATGACAGACCAGCTAGATCTACTGTCTATGTTATACCATGACAGACCAGCTAGATCTACTGTCTCTATTATATTATGACAGACCAGCTCGATCTACTGTCTATGTTATACCATGACAGACCAGCTAGATCTACTGTCTCTATTACATTATGACAGACCGGGTAGTTCTACTGTCACTATTATAATATGACAGACCAGCTAAATCTAGTGATTTTATTATATTATGACAGACCAACTAGATCTACTGTCTCTATTATATTATGACAGACCAGCTCGATCTACTGTCTCTATTATAACATAACAGACAAGCTGGATCAACTTTCTCTATTATATTATGACAGACCAGCAAGAACTACTGTCACTATTATAATTTGACAGACCAGCTAGATCTAATGTCTCTATTATATTATGACAGACCAGCTAGATCTACTGTATCTATTGTATTATGGCAGACCAGCAATATCCACTGTCTCTACTATGTTATAATAGACCAGCTAGATCTGCTGTCTATTATATTTTGACTGAACAGCTCGATCTACTGTCTCTATTATAATATGACAGACCAGCTAGATCTACTGTCTCTATTATATTATGACAGACCAGCTGGATCTACCATCTCTATTATAGCATGACAGACCAGCTCGATCTATTGTCTCTATTATATTTTGACAGACCAGCTAAATATACTGTCTTTATCATATTATGACAAAACAGCTAGATCTGCTGTCTCTATTATATTATGACAGACCAGCTAGATCTACTGTCTTTATGATAATGTGACAGACAAGCTGGATCTACTGTCTCTATTAATATATGACAGACCAGCCTGATCTACTGTCTTTGTTATACCGTGACAGACCAGCTCGATCTATTGTCTCTATTATATTATGATAAACCAGCTAGATCTACTGTCTCTATTATATTATGACAGACCAGCTCGATCAACTGTCTCTTTGTGTCTATTACATTATGACAGAGCAGCTAAATATACTGTCTCAATTATAACATGACAGACCAGCTAGATCTACTGTCGCTATTATAATATGACAGACCATCTTGATCTACTGTCTCTATTACATTATGACAGACCAGCTATATCTACTGTCTCTATTATAACATGATAGACCAACTAGATCTACTGTCTCTATTATATTATGAAAGACCAGCAAGATCTACTGTCACTATTATAATGTGACTGACCAGCTAGATATAATGTCTCTATTATATTATGACAGACCAGATAGATCTACTGTCTCTACTATATTTTGACAGACCAGCGAGATCTACTGTCTCTATTAAATTATGACAGACCAGCTAGATCTACTGTCTCTATTATAACATGATAGACCAGCTAGATCTACTGTCTCTATTATATTATGACATACCATCTAGATCTACTGTCTATGTTATACCATGACAGACCAGCCAGATCTACTGTCTCTATTACATTATTACAGACCGGGTAGTTCTACTGTCACTATTATATTATGACAGACCAGCTAAATCTACTGTTTTTATTATATTATGACAGAGCAACTAGATCTACTGTCTCTATTATATTATGACAGACCAGCTAGATCAACTGTCTCTTTGTGTCTATTATATTATGACAGACCAGCTAGATCTACTGTCTCTATTATATTATAACAGACCAGCTAGATCAACTGTCTCTTTGTGTCTATTATATTATGACAGACCAGCTAGACCTACTGTCTCTATTACATTATGACAGACCAGCTCGATCTACTGTCTCTATTATAACATGATAGACCAGCTAGATCTACTGTCTCTATTATATTATGACAGACCAGCTAGATCTACTGTCTCTATTATAACATGACAGACCAGCTAGATCTACTGTCTCTATTACATTATGACAGACCAGCCAGATCTACTGTCTCTATTATGACATGATAGACCAGCTAGATCTACTGTCTCTATTATATTATGACAGACCAGCTAGATCTACTGTCTCTATTATAACATGATAGACCAGCTAGATCTACTGTCTCTATTATATTATGACAGACCAGCTAGATCTACTGTCTATGTTATACCATGACAGACCAGCTCGATCTACTGTCTCTATTATAACATGACAGACAAGCTGGATCTACTGTATTTATTATATTATGACAGACCAGCCTGATCTACTGTCTATGTTATACCATGACAGACCAGCTAGATATACTGTCTATGTTATACCATGACAGACCAGCTAGATATACTGTCTCTATTATACTATGACAGACCAGCAAGATTTACTGTCTCTATTACATTATGACAGACCAGCTCGATCTACTGTCTCTATTACATTATTACAGACCAGCTAGTTCTACTGTCACTATTATAATATGACAGACCAGCTAAATCTACCTTTTTTATTATATTATGACAGAGCAACTAGATCTACTGTCTCTATTATATTATGACAGACCAGCTAGATCAACTGTCTCTTTGTGTCTATTATATTATGACTGACCAGCTAGATCTACTGTCTCTATTATATTATGGCAGACCAGCAAGATCAACTGTCTCTTTGTGTCTATTATATTATGACTGACCAGCTAGATCTACTGTCTCTATTATATTATGACAGACCAGCTAGATCAACTGTCTCTTTGTGTCTATTATATTATGACTGACCAGCTAGATCTACTGTCTCTATTATATTATGACAGACCAGCAAGATCTACTGTCGCTATTATAAAATGACTGACCAGCTAGATCTACTGTCGCTATTATATTATGACAGACCAGCTAGATCTACTGTCTGTATTATATTATGACAGACCAGCTAGATCTACTGTCTCTATTACATTATGACAGACCAGCTGGATCTACTGTCTCTATTATAACATGATAGACCAGCTAGATCTACTGTCTCTATTATAGTATGACAGACCAGCTAGATATACTGTCTCAATTATTACATGACAGACCAGCTAGATCTACTGTCGCTATTATAATATGACAGACCATCTTGATCTACTCTCTCTATTACATTATGACAGACCAGCTAGATCTACTGTCTCTATTATAACATGATAGACCAGCTAGATCTACTGTCTCTATTATATTATGAAAGACCTGCAAGATCTACTGTCACTATTATAATGTGACTGACCAGCTAGATCTACTGTCTCTATTACATTATGACAGACCAGCTCGATCTACTGTATTCATTATATTATGACAGACCAGCCTGATCTACTGTCTATGTTATACTATGACAGACCAGCTAGATCTACTGTCTATGTAATACCATGACTCACCAGCTAGATCTACTGTCTCTATTATATTATGACAGACCAGCTAGATCTACTGTCTATGTTATACCATGACAGACCAGCTAGATCTACTGTCTCTATTATATTATGACAGACCAGCTAGATCTACTGTCTATGTTATACCATGACAGACCAGCTAGATCTACTGTCTCTATTATATTATGACAGACCAGCTAGTTCTACTGTCGCTATTATAATATGACAGACCAGCTAAATCTAGTGATTTTATTATATTATGACAGACCAACTAGATCTACTGTCTCTATTATATTATGACAGACCAGCTCGATCTACTGTCTCTATTATAACATAACAGACAAGCTGGATCAACTTTCTCTATTATATTATGACAGACCAGCAAGAACTACTGTCACTATTATAATTTGACAGACCAGCTAGATCTAATGTCTCTATTATATTATGACAGACCAGCTAGATCTACTGTATCTATTGTATTATGGCAGACCAGCAATATCCACTGTCTCTACTATGTTATAATAGACCGGCTAGATCTGCTGTCTATTATATTTTGACTGAACAGCTCGATCTACTGTCTCTATTATAATATGACAGACCAGCTAGATCTACTGTCTCTATTATATTATGACAGACCAGCTGGATCTACCATCTCTATTATAGCATGACAGACCAGCTCGATCTATTGTCTCTATTATATTTTGACAGACCAGCTAAATATACTGTCTCTATCATATTATGACAAAACAGCTAGATCTGCTGTCTCTATTATATTATGACAGACCAGCTAGATCTACTGTCTTTATGATAATGTGACAGACAAGCTGGATCTACTGTCTCTATTAATATATGACAGACCAGCAAGATCTACTGTCTCTATTATAATATGACAGACCAGCTAGATCTAATGTCTCTATTATATTATGACAGACCAGCTCGATCTAATGGCTCTATTAGATTATGACAGACTAGCTAGATCTACTGTCTCTGTTATATTATGACAGACCAGCTACATCTACTGTCTATATTATATTATGACAGACCAGCTAGATGTATTGTCTCTATTATATTTTGACAGACCAGCTAAGTATACTGTCTCTATTATATTATGATACACCAGCTAGATCTACTGTCTCTATTATATTATGACAGACCAGCTAGATCCACTGTCTCTAATATATTATGACAGACCAGCTCAATCTACTGTCTCTATTATAACATGACAGGCCAGCTAGAACTACTGTCGCTATTATATATGGCAGACCAACTAGATCTACTGTGTCTATTATATTATGACAGACCAGCTAGATCTACTGTCACTATTATATTATGACATACCAGCTAAATCTACGGTCTTTATTATAGTATGACAAACCAGCAGGATCTTCTGTCTCTATTATATTATGACAGACCGGCTAGATCTGCTGTCTCTATTATATTGTGACAGACCAGCTAGATCTACTGTCTCTATTATAACATGACAGACTTGCTCGATCTGCTGTCTCTATTATGTTTTGACAGACCAGCTAGATCCACTGTCTCTATTATAATATGACAGACCAGCTAGATCTACTGTCTCTATGATATTATGACAGACCAGCTCGATCTACTGTCTCTATTACATTATGACAGACCAGCTAGATCTCCTGTCTCTATTATAACATGATAGACCAGCTAGATCTACTGTCACTATTATAATATGACAGACCAGCTAGATCTAATATCTCTATTATATTATGACAGACCAGCTCGATCTACTGTCTCTATTATAACATAACAGACAAGCTGGATCTACTTTCTCTATTATATTATGACAGACCAGCAAGAACTACTGTCACTATTATAATTTGACAGACCAGTTGGATCTACTGTCTCTATTATATTATGACAGACCAGCTAGATCTACTGTCTTTTTTATATTATGACAGACCAGCCTGATCTGCTGTCTATGTTATACCGTGACAGACCATCTCGATCTATTGTCGCTATATATTATGATAAACCAGCGAGATCTACTGTCTCTATTATATTATGACAGACCAGCTTGATCAACTGTCTCTTTGTGTCTATTATATTATGACAGAGCATCTAGATATACTGTCTCTATTATAACATTACAGACCAGCTGGATCTACTTTCTCTATTATATTATGACAGACCAGCAAGAACTACTGTCACTATTATAATTTGACAGACCAGTTGGATCTACTGTCTCTATTATATTATGACAGACCAGCTAGATCTACTGTCTTTTTTATATTATGACAGACCAGCCTGATCTGCTGTCTATGTTATACCGTGACAGACCATCTCGATCTATTGTCGCTATATATTATGATAAACCAGCGAGATCTACTGTCTCTATTATATTATGACAGACCAGCTTGATCAACTGTCTCTTTGTGTCTATTATATTATGACAGAGCAGCTAGATATACTGTCTCTATTATAACATTACAGACCAGCTAGGTCTACTGTCTCTATTGTATTATAACAGACCAGCAATATCCACTGTTTCTACTATATTATGATAGACTGGCTAGATCTGCTGTCTCTATTATATTTTGACTGACCAGCTCGATCTACTGTCTCTATTATAATTTGACAGACCAGCTAGATCTACTGTCTCTATTATATTTTGACAGACCAGCTAAATATACTGTCTCTATCATATTATGACAAAACAGCTAGATCTGCTGTCTCTATTATATTATGACAGACCAGCTAGATCTACTGTCTTTATGATAATGTGACAGACCCGTTGGATCTACTGTCTCTATTAATATATGACAGACCAGCTCGATCTAATGGCTCTATTATATAATGGCAGACCGGCTAGATCTGCTGTCTCTATTACATTTAGACTGACCAGCTAGATCTACTGTCTCAATTATATTATAACAGACCAGCTAGATCCACTGTCTCTAATATATTATGACAGACCAGCTCGATCTACAGTCTCTATTACAACATGACAGGCCAGCTAGAACTACTGTCGCTATTATATATGACAGACCAACAAGATCTACTGTGTCTATTATATTATGACATACCAGCTAAATCTACGGTCTCTATTATAGTATGACAAACCAGCAGGATCTTCTGTCTCTATTATATTATGACAGACCGGCTAGATCTGCTGTCTCTATAATATTGTGCCAGACCAGCTAGATCAACTGTCTCTATTATAACATGACAGACTTGCTCGATCTGCTGTCTCCATTATGTTTTGACAGACCAGCTAGATCCACTGTCTCTATGATATTATGACAGACCAGCTAGATCTACTGTCTCTATTCAATTATGACAGACCAGCTCGATCTATTGTCTCTATTATATTATGACAGACCAGCTAGATCTATTCAATTATGACAGACCAGCTAGATCTACTGTCTCTATTATATTATAACAAACCAGATAGATCTACTGTCTATGTTATACCATGACAGACCTGCTAGATCTACTGTCTCTATTACATTATGACAGACCGGGTAGTTCTACTGTAACTATTATAATATGACAGACAAGCTAGATCTACTGTCTAAATTATATTATGACAGACCAGCTGGATCTACCATCTCTATTATAGCATGACAGACCAGCACGATCTATTGTCTCTATTATATTTTGACAGACCAGCTAAATATACTGTCTCTATCATATTATGACAAAACAGCTAGATCTGCTGTCTCTATTATATTATGACAGAACAGCTAGATCTACTGTCTTTATGATAATGTGACAGACCAGCTAGATCTACTGTCTCTGTTATATTATGACAGACCAGCTACATCTACTGTCTCTATTATATTATGACAGACCAGCTAGATCTACTGTCTCTATTATATTATGACAGACCAGCTAGATCTACTGTCTCTATTATATTATGACAGACCAGCTTGATCAACTGTCTCTTCGTGTCTATTATATTATGACAGAGCAGCTAGATATACTGTCTCTATTATAACATGACAGACCAGCTAGGTCTACTGTCTCTATTGTATTATGACAGACCAGCAATATCCACTGTTTCTACTATATTATGATAGACCAGCTAGATCTATTGTCTCTATTATATTTTGACAGACCAGCTAAATATACTGTCTCTATCATATTATGACAAAACAGCTAGATCTGCTGTCTCTATTATATTATGACAGACCAGCTAGATCTACTGTCTTTATGATAATGTGACAGACCATTTGGATCTACTGTCTCTATTAATATATGACAGACCAGCTAGATCTAATGTCTCTATTATATTATGACAGACCAGATCGATCTAATGGCTCTATTATATTATGGCAGACCGGCTAGATCTGCTGTCTCTATTACATTTAGACTGACCAGCTAGATCTACTGTCTCTATTATAATATGACAGACCAGCTAGATCTACTGTATCTGTTATATTATGACAGACCAGCTACATCTACTGTCTCTATTATATTATGACAGACCAGCTAGATCTACTGTCTCTATTATATTATGACAGACCAGCTAGATCTACTGTCTCTGTTATATTATGACAGACCAGCTACATCTACTGTCTCTATTATATTATGACAGACCAGCTAGATGTATTGTCTCTATTATATTTTGACAGACCAGCTAATAATACTGTCTCTATTATATTATGACAAACCAGCTAGATCTAATGTCTCTATTATGTTATAACAGACCAGCTAGATCCACTGTCTCTAATATATTATGACAGACCAGCTCGATCTACTGTCTGTATTACAACATGACAGGCCAGCTAGAACTACTGTCGCTATTATATATGACAGACCAACAAGATCTACTGTGTCTATTATACTATGACAGACCAGCTAGATCTACTGTCACTATTATATTATGACATACCAGCTAAATCTACGGTCTCTATTATAGTATGACAAACCAGCAGGATCTTCTGTCTCTATTATATTATGACAGACCGGCTAGATCTGCTGTCTCTATTATATTGTGACAGACCAGCTAGATCTACTGTTTCTATTATAACATGACAGACTTGCTCGATCTGCTGTCTCCATTATGTTTTGACAGACCAGCTCGATCTATTGTCTCTATTATATTATGGCAGACCAGCTAGATCTATTCAATTATGACAGACCAGCTTTATCTATTGTCTGTATTATATTATGACAGACCAGCTAGATCTATTGGATTATGACAGACCAGCTAGATCTACTGTCTCTATTATATTATAACAAACCAGATAGATCTTCTGTCTCTTTTATAATATGACAGACCAGCTAGATCTACTGTCGCTATAATATATGACAGACCAGCCTGATCTACTGTCTCTATTATATTATGACAGACCAGCTAGATCTACTGTCTCTATTGTATTATGACAGACCAGCAAGATCCACTGTCTCTATTATATTATGATAGACAGACTAGATCTGCTGTCTCTATTATATTTTGACTGACCAGCTAGATCTACTGTCTATATTATAATATGACAGACCAGCTAGATCTACTGTCTCTATTATATTATGACAGACCAGCTAGATATACAATCTCTATTATATTATGATAGACAGACTAGATCTGCTGTCTCTATTATATTTTGACAGACTAGCTAAATATACTGTCTCTATCATATTATGACAAACCAGCTAGATCTACTGTCTCTATTATATTATGACAAACCAGCTACATCTACTGTCTCTATGATAATGTGACAGACCAGTTGGATCTACTGTCTCTATTATATTATGACAGACCAGCTAGATATACCATCTCTATTATATTATGATAGACAGACTAGATCTACTGTCTCTATTAAAATATGACAGAACAGCAAGATCTACTGTCTCTATTATATTATGACAGACCAGCTAGATATACCATCTCTATTATATTATGATAGACAGACTAGATCTACTGTCTCTATTATAATATGACAGACCAGCTAGATCTACTGTCTCTATTATAATATGACAGACCAGCTAGATCTTCTGTCTCTGTTATATTATGACAGACCAGCTAGATCTACTGTCTCTATTATATTATGACAGACCAGCTAGATCTACTGTCTCTGTTATATTATGACAGACCAGCTAGATCTACTGTCTCTATTAGATTTTGACAGACCAGCTAAGTATACAGTCTCTATTATATTATGACAAACCAGCAGGATCTTCTCTCTCTATTATATTATGACAGACCGGCTCGATCTGCTGTCTCTATTATATTGTGACAGATCAGCTAGATCTACTGTCTCTATGATATTATGACAGACCAGCTAGATCTAGTGTCTCTATTCTATTATGACAGACCAGCTAGAACTATTGGATTATGACAGACACGCTAGATCTACTGTCTCTATTATATTATGACACACCAGCTAGATCTACTGTCTCTATTATATTTTGACAGACCAGCTAGATCTACTGTCTCTAATATATTATGACAGACCAGCTAGATCTACTGTCTCTATTATAACATGACAGACCAGCTAGATCTACCTTCGCTATTATATATGACAGACCAGCTAGATCTACTGTCTCTATTATATTATGACAGACCTGCTAGATCTACTGTCAGTATTATATTATGACAGACCAGCTAAATCTACGTTCTCTATTATATTGTGACAGACCAGCTAGATCTACTGTCTCTATTATAACATGACAGACCAGCTAGATCTTCTGTCTCTATTATGTTTTGACAGACCAGCTCAATCTACTGTCTCGATTATAATATGACACACCTGCTAGATCTACTGTTTCTGTGATATTATGACAGACCAGCTAGATCTACTGTCTCTATTATATTATGACAGACCGGCTAGATCTGCTGTCTCTATTATATTTTGACTGACCAGCTAGATCTACTGTCTCTATTATATAATGACAGACCAGCTCGATCTAATGTCTCTATTATATTATGACAGACCGGCTAGATCTGCTGTCTCTATTATATTTTGACTGACCAGCTAGATCTACTGTCTCTATTATATTATGGCAGACCACCTAGATCTATAATGTCTCTATTATATTATGACAGATACACACGTACACATGGATTTTGTGTTGTATATATGTGGTTGTAGAGTATGGGCCTGAGGGTTTACCCTTAATGTGTTGTTAAATATGTTCTGAATGTATTGTAATGTTTAAAACAAATGTATAACTGCTGATTCGGTGTACAACCTTGTCATACACTACACACTTTAATTTGTTATTGTCCTAAGCTACCTGCTCTCTCGCTAGCCTAACTTCTCTTTATGGTCAATGTTGGTTAGTTAACATTAGCCTTCTACATCCAGCTACATATTAAACTTCCATCCTCTCAGGCCAGCTAGTTAACATTAGCCTTCTACATCTAGCTACATGTTGAACTTCCATCCTCTCAGGCCGGGGCACAATGTATGAACTACTGATTGGACCATTCTAATCATTGACCAGCACGTAGAATTATGTAAAACCACAAGTCCGAATCTCTATCTCCGTTCATGGCTAATTTAGGAAAGGGCATATTTTTCCTAGCCAGTATTATGCATATACCTATAATATAATACGTTTTTTTTCACCTTTATTTAACCAGGTAGGCTACTTGAGAACAAGTTCTCATTTGCAACTGCGACCTGGCCAAGATAAAGCAAAGCAGTGTGAACAGGCAACACAGAGTTACACATGGAGTAAACAATTAACAAGTCAATAACACAGTAGAAAAAAAGAGAGTCTATATACATTATGTGCAAAAGGCATGAGGAGGTAGGCGGATAATTACAATTTAGCAGATTAACACTGGAGTGATAAATGACCAGATGGTCATGTACAGGTAGAGATATTGGTGTGCAAAAGAGCAGAAAAGTATAATATTACACATATACCTGCAATATTATACATATACCTATAATATAATACATATTCCTATAATATAATATAATACATATACCTATAATATAATACATATACCTATAATATCATATAATACATATACCTATAATATAATACATATACCTATAATATAATACATATTCCTACAATATAATACATATACCTATAATATTATACATATACCTATAATATAATATAATACATATACCTATAATATAATACATATACCTATAATATAATACATATACCTATAATATCATATAATACATATACCTATAATATAATACATATTCCTACAATATAATACATATACCTATAATATTACACATATACCTATAATATAATACATATACCTATAATATAATATAATACATATACCTGTAATATAATACATATACCTATAATATAATACATATACCTATAATATAATACATATTCCTATAATATAATACATATTCCTATAATATAATACATATACCTATAATATAATACATATTCCTATAATATTATACAAATACCTATAATATAATACATATTCCTATAATATTATACAAATACCTATAATATAATACATATACCTATAATATAATACATATACCTACAATATTATACATATTCCTATAATATAATACATATTCCTATAATATAATACATATACCTATAATATAATAAATATACCTATAATATAATACATATTCCTATAATATAATACATATACCTACAATATTATACATATACCTATAATATTATACATATACCTATAATATAATACATATACCTACAATATTATACATATTCCTATAATATAATACATATTCCTATCATATAATACATATTCTTATAATATAATACATATTCTTTTAATATTATACATATACCTATAATATTATACATATACCTATAATATAATACAAATACCTATAATATAATACATATTCCTATAATATAATACATATTCCTATAATATAATACATATACCTATAATATAATACATATTCCTACAATATAATACATATTCATATAATATTATACAAATACCTATAATATAATACATATTCCTATAATATAATACATATTCCTATAATATTATACAAATACCTATAATAAAATACATATACCTATAATATATGCCCGATTGGAATGCATTGTTGTGGCCTCTTCAAATTCAATGACATTTATTTTATAAAGCCCTTTTTACATCAGTAGATACCCGTCCTCCGTGGTGTGGCCGTCCTGCCCTGCCTCCTGGGTAATTATGGTAATAACTCAGCCGTGAAGGGCAAGGACTGAGTGCTGGGGAGGACAAGGTCAGGGGCGGGGAGGGGAGAGGGAGAGGAGGAGGGGAAAGGGAGCGGAGGTGGTTAGTACCCTTCCATCCCTCAGAACTCTTCCTTCCTTCCCTCAGGACACTTCCTTCCTTCCCTCAGTACTCTTCCTTCCCTCAGTACTCTTCCTTCCCTCAGAACTATTCCTTCCCTCAGTACTCTTCCTTCCCTCAGGACTCTTCCTTCCCTCAGAACTCTTCCTTCCTCAGTACTCTTCCTTCCCTCAGAACTCTTCCTTCCTCAGTACTCTTCCTTCCCTCAGAACTCTTCCTTCCCTCAGAACTCTTCCTTCCCTCAGAACTCTTCCTTCCCTCAGTACTCTTCCTTCCCTCAGAACTCCTCCTTCCCTCAGTACTCTTCCTTCCCTCAGTACTCTTCCTTCCCTCAGAACTCTTCCTTCCTCAGAACTCTTCCTTCCCTCAGAACTCTTCCTTCCCTCAGTACTCTTCCTTCCCTCAGTACTCTTCCTTCCCTCAGTACCTCTTCCTTCCCTCAGAACTCTTCCTTCCCTCAGAACTCTTCCTTCCCTCAGAACTCTTCCTTCCCTCAGAACTCTTCCTTCCCTCAGTACTCTTCCTTCCCTCAGTACTCTTCCTTCCCTCAGTACTCTTCCTTCCCTCAGAACTCTTCCTTCCCTCAGTACTCTTCCTTCCCTCAGGACTCTTCCTTCCCTCAGAACTCTTCCTTCCCTCAGAACTCTTCCTTCCCTCAGTACTCTTCCTTCCCTCAGAACTCTTCCTTCCTTCCCTCAGAACTCCTCCTTCCTCAGAACTCTTCCTTCCCTCAGAACTCCTCCTTCCTCAGGACTCTTCCTTCCTTCCCTCAGTACTCTTCCTTCCCTCAGAACTCTTCCTTCCCTCAGAACTCTTCCTTCCTTCCCTCAGGACTCTTCCTTCCTTCCCTCAGTACTCTTCCTTCCCTCAGGACTCTTCCTTCCCTCAGAACTCTTCCTTCCCTCAGAACTCTTCCTTCCCTCAGTACTCTTCCTTCCTTCCCTCAGAACTCCTCCTTCCCTCAGAACTCTTCCTTCCTCAGAACTCCTCCTTCCCTCAGGACTCTTCCTTCCTTCCCTCAGTTCCCTTCCTTCCCTCAGAACTCTTCCTTCCCTCAGAACTCCTCCTTCCCTCAGGACTTTTCCTTCCTTCCCTCAGGACTCTTCCTTCCTTCCCTCAGTACTCTTCCTTCCCTCAGGACTCTTCCTTCCTCAGAAGTCTTCCTTCCCTCAGAACTCTTCCTTCCTCAGTACTCTTCCTTCCCTCAGGACTCCTCCTTCCCTCAGGACTCTTCCTTCCCTCAGTACTCTTCCTTCCCTCAGTACTCTTCCTTCCCTCAGTACTCTTCCTTCCCTCAGTACTCTTCCTTCCCTCAGAACTCCTCCTTCCCTCAGGACTCTTCCTTCCTTCCCTCAGTACTCTTCCTTCCCTCAGTACTCTTCCTTCCCTCAGGACTCTTCCTTCCCTCAGAACTCTTCCTTCCCTCAGAACTCTTCCTCCCCTCAGTACTCTTCCTTCCCTCAGAACTCTTCCTTCCCTCAGAACTCTTCCTCCCCTCAGTACTCTTCCTTCCCTCAGAACTCTTCCTTCCCTCAGAACTCTTCCTCCCTCAGTACTCTTCCTTCCCTCAGAACTCTTCCTTCCCTCAGTACTCTTCCTCCCCTCAGTACTCTTCCTTCCCTCAGAACTCCTCCTTCCCTCAGTACTCTTCCTTCCCTCAGTACTCTTCCTTCCCTCAGTACTCTTCCTTCCCTCAGTACTCTTCCTTCCCTCAGAACTCTTCCTTCCCTCAGTACTCTTCCTCCCCTCAGTACTCTTCCTTCCCTCAGAACTCCTCCTTCCCTCAGTTCCCTTCCTTCCCTCAGTACTCTTCCTCCCCTCAGAACTCCTCCTTCCCTCAGTTCCCTTCCTTCCCTCAGTACTCTTCCTCCCCTCAGTACTCTTCCTTCCCTCAGAACTCCTCCTTCCCTCAGTTCCCTTCCTTCCCTCAGTACTCTTCCTCCCCTCAGAACTCCTCCTTCCCTCAGTTCCCTTCCTTCCCTCAGTACTCTTCCTCCCCTCAGTACTCTTCCTTCCCTCAGAACTCCTCCTTCCCTCAGTTCCCTTCCTTCCCTCAGTACTCTTCCTTCCCTCAGTACCTCTTCCTTCCCTCAGTTCCCTTCCTTCCCTCAGAACTCCTCCTTCCCTCAGTTCCCTTCCTCCCCTCAGTACTCTTCCTTCCCTCAGAACTCCTCCTTCCCTCAGTTCCCTTCCTTCCCTCAGTACTCTTCCTCCCCTCAGAACTCCTCCTTCCCTCAGTTCCCTTCCTTCCCTCAGTACTCTTCCTCCCCTCAGTACTCTTCCTTCCCTCAGAACTCCTCCTTCCCTCAGTTCCCTTCCTTCCCTCAGTACTCTTCCTTCCCTCAGTACCTCTTCCTTCCCTCAGTTCCCTTCCTTCCCTCAGTACTCTTCCATCCCTCAGTACTCCTCCTTCCCTCAGTTCCCTTCCTTCCCTCAGTACTCTTCCATCCCTCAGAACTCCTCCTTCCCTCAGTTCCCTTCCTTCCCTCAGTACTCTTCCTTCCCTCAGTACCTCTTCCTTCCCTCAGTTCCCTTCCTTCCCTCAGTACTCTTCCATCCCTCAGTACTCTTCCTTCCCTCAGAACTCTTCCTTCCCTCAGAACTCTTCCTTCCCTCAGAACTCTTCATTCCTTCCCTCAGAACTCTTCCTTCCCTCAGAACTCTTCCTTCCTTCCCTCAGAACTCTTCCTTCCCTCAGAACTCTTCCTTCCCTCAGAACTCTTCCTTCCCTCAGAACTCTTCCTTCCCTCAGTTCCCTTCCTTCCCTCAGTACTCTTCCTTCCCTCAGAACTCTTCCTTCCCTCAGAACTCTTCCTTCCTTCCCTCAGAACTCTTCCTTCCCTCAGAACTCTTCCTTCCTTCCCTCAGAACTCTTCCTTCCTCAGAACTCTTCCTTCCTTCCTCAGAACTCTTCCTTCCCTCAGTTCCCTTCCTTCCCTCAGTACCCTTCCTTCCCTCAGAACTCTTCCTTCCTTCCCTCAGAACTCTTCCTTCCCTCAGTACTCTTCCTTCCATTCTCCTTCCCTAATTCCTATTTCATTCCTGGTGATTCTCAGATGTAGCTACTTCTCCACTGCTTCTGACCAAGTTGACTGGCTGTCTCATCTTCACTTATAACGTGTTCTGTGTGTCCTAACATATTTTCTCATTGAAATGTAGCTAACAGGGTAACAGCGACTTCAGCTGCGTCAGCGTAATGACTGGAAGTCTATGGGATCCGATCGCGTTAGCAACGGCTCCAGAAACGACCTCCAACTTCCCTTCAATCTACACGCAGAGACATAAACGTTGTATGTATGAGTTCATCTGACTTTGGGTAAGTAAGAAAAATATTGAACTATCTGTTTTAATTCATCGATCTGCACTTCTTGTCTTGATATGGTCTGAAGGTGTTTTCGTCAACTAATGGATTCCAGAAGGTCTTCGTGAACATTACTGTGATATTTTTATGGTGATCTACATTTGTAATATTAAATATGCGTACACCAATAGGTCATTTTGTGATGCCAGCAACCAGCTATGTACAGTAACAAGTCCCAAAGATAGTATCAAGCTCGGCTGTGCATCTGGCTATTGTTATGCCTTCAGATTGTATATTTGGCTCATTTATGATGATCAATGATGTGACCATAACATCAGCAACATAAGGGTCAAAGTTGAGAAACATCAGACTGTTCCAGAACCCGAGCCTTCTGCATTGTTATGTCCAGTTCAGGCTTACCGAAATGTATTCACTACTATAGTCACCAGCTGCACTTCGCTGAGACCTCTCACCTGCAAACCAAATAGAAATAGAAATAGAAATACGTATTTGTGTCTACTGGTCGTGCTAAAAGGTAAATAAATAAATTGCGGTCCCATTTCCACATGTAGGGCATTACTTGGGACTAGGACCGAGACGAAATAGGGTACCATTTGAGACACAGAGTGTATTTTAATAGAGAGTGTATTGGAGTGGAGCCAGGTGTGTTGCTGTGTACTGAGGTAGTCAGCGTGTAGAGTCAGGGTTCTGTGACCACCACTAGATACAGTTGAAGATGGAAGTTTACAGACACTTAGGATGGAGTCATTAAAACTTGTTTTTCAAACACTCCACACATTTTTTTTGTTAACAAACTATAGTTTTGGCAAGTCGGTTAGGACATCTACTTTGTGCATGACACAAGTTGTTTATGCAACTATTGTTTACAGACAGATTATTTCACTTATAATTCACTGTATCACAATTCCAGTCGGTCATAATTTTACATACACTAAGTTGACTGTGCCTTTAAACAGCTCTGAAAATTCCAGAAAATTATGTCATGGCTTTAGAAGCTTCTGATAGGCTAATTTATATCATTTGAGTCAATTGGAGGTGTACCTATGGATGTATCTCAAGGCCTACCTTCAAACTCATTGCTTCTTTGCTTGACATCATGGGGGAATCAAAAGAAATCAGCCAAGATCTCAGAAAAAAAGTGTAGACCTCCACAAGTCTGGTTCATCCAAGCAATTTCCAAACACCTGAAGGTACTACGTTCATCTGTACAAACAATAGTTTGCAAGTATAAACACCATGGGACCACGCAGACATCATACCCTCAGGAAAGACGCATTCTGTCTCCTAGAGATGAACTTATTTGGTGAGAAAAGTGCAACAGCAAAGGACCTTGTGAAGGTACAAAAGGTACAGGTACAAAAGGTACAGAAACAGGTACAAAAGTATCTATATCCACAGTAGAACGAGTCCTATGTCGACATAATCTGAAAGGCCGCTCAGCAAGGATGAAGCCACTGCTCTAAAACCACCATAAAAAAGCCAGACTACGGTTTGCAACTGCACATGGGGACAAAGATTGTACTTTTTGGAGAAATGTCCTCTGGTTTGATGAAACAAAAATAGAACTGTTTGGCCATAATGACCATTGTTATGTTTGGAGGAAAAAGTGGGAGGCTTGTGCTGCAGGATGTGCTGCAGGAGGGACTGATGCACTTCATAAAATAGATGGCATTGTGAGGAAGAAAAAAATATGTAGATATATTGAAGCAACATCTCAAGACATCAGTTAAAGCTTGGCTGAAAATTGGTCTTTCAAATGAACAAAGACCCCAAGCATACTTCCAAAGTTGTGGCAATATGGCTTAAGGACAACAATATCAAGGTATTGGAGTGGCCATCACAAAGCCCTGACCTCAATCCCATAGAAAATTTGTGAGCAGAACTGAAAAAGCATGTGCGAGCAAGGAGGCCTACAAACCTGACTTAGTTACACCAGCTCTGTCAGGAGGGATGGGCCAAAATTCACCCAACTTATTGTGGGAATTTTGTGGAATGCTACCCAAAATGTTTGACCCAGGTGAAACAATTTAAAGGCAATGCTACCAAATACTAATTGAGTGCATGTAAACTTCTGACCCTTCTGTGATGAAAGACATAAAAGCTGAAATAAATAATTCTCTCTACTATTATTTTGAAATTTCACATTCTTAAAATAAAGTGGTGATCCTAACCGACCTAAGACAGGGCATTTTTAGTAGCATTAAATGTCAGGAATTGTGAAAAACTGAGTTTAAACGTATTTGGCTAACGTGTATGTAAACTTCCGACTTCAACTGTAGGTGCTAGGACAAGTAACCACCACCAGATAGATGCTAGGTCCAATGACCATCACTCGATAGATGCTAGGTCCAATGACCAACACTTGACAGATGCTTGGTCCAATGACCACCACGAGATAGATGCTAGGACCAATGACCAACACTAGACAGATGCTAGGTACAATGACCACCACTAGATAGATGCTAGGACCAATGACCACCACTAGATAGATGCTAGGTCCAATGACCACCACAAGATAGATGCTAGGACCAATGACCAACACTAGATAGATACTCGGTCCAATAACCACCACTTGATAGATGCCAGGTCCAATGAACACCACTAGATAGATACTAGGTCCAATGACCACCACTAGATAGATGCGAGGACCAATGACCACCACTAGATAGATACTAGGACCAATGACCACCACTAGATAGATACTAGGTCCAATGACCACCACTAGATACATACTAGGTCCAATGACCACCGCTAGATAGATGAGATGACCAGTGACCACCACTAGATAGATGCTAGCTCCAATGACCACCATTAGATAGATACTAGGACCAATGACCACCACTAGATAGATACTAGGTCCAATGACCACCACGAGATAGATGCTAGGTCCAATGGCCACCATTAGATAGATACGAGGTCCAATGACCACCACTAGATAGATGCTAGGTCCAATGACCACCACGAGATAGATACTAGGTCCAATGACCACCAGTAGATAGATACTAGGTCCAATGACCACCACGAGATAGATGCTAGGTCCAATGACCACCACGAGATAGATGCTAGGTCCAATGGCCACCACTAGATAGATGCTAGGTCCAATGACCACCACTAGATAGATACTAGGTCCAATGGCCACCACTAGATAGATGCTAGGTCCAATGGCCACCACTAGATACAGTGCCTTGCGAAAGTATTCGGCCCCCTTGAACTTTGCGACCTTTTGCCACATTTCAGGCTTCAAACATAAAGATATAAAACTGTATTTTTTTGTGAAGAATCAACAACAAGTGGGACACAATCATGAAGTGGAACGACATTTATTGGATATTTCAAACGTTTTTTTCTAATCAAAAACTGAAAAATTGGGCGTGCAAAAGAATTCAGCCCCTTTACTTTCAGTGCAGCAAACTCTCTCCAGAAGTTCAGTGAGGATCTCTGAATGATCCAATGTTGACCTAAATGACTAATGATGATAAATACAATCCACCTGTGTGTAATCAAGTCTCCGTATAAATGCACCTGCGCTGTGATAGTTCACCACTAGATAGATACTAGGTCCAATGACCACAACTAGATAGATACTAGGTCCAATGACCACCACTAGATAGATCAAAATCAAATCAAATCAAATCAAATTTATTTATATAGCCCTTCGTACATCAGCTGATATCTCAAAGTGCTGTACAGAAACCCAGCCTAAAACCCCAAACAGCAAGCAATGCAGGTGTAGAAGCACGGTGGCTAGGAAAAACTCCCTAGAAAAGCCAAAACCTAGGAAGAAACCTAGAGAGGAACCAGGCTATGTGGGGTGGCCAGTCCTCTTCTGGCTGTGCCGGGTAGAGATTATAACAGAACATGGCCAAGATGTTCAAATGTTCATAAATGACCAGCATGGTCGAATAATAATAAGGCAGAACAGTTGAAACTGGAGCAGCAGCACGGCCAGGTGGACTGGGGACAGCAAGGAGTCAGATGAGAGGACCAGTGACCACCACAAGATAGATGAGGACCAGTGACCACCACTAGATAGACACTAGGTCCAATGACCACCACGAGATAGATACTAGGTCCAATGACCACCACTAGATAGATACTAGGACCAATGACCACCACTAGATAGATACTAGGTCCAATGACCACCACGAGATAGATACTAGGTCCAATGACCACCACTAGATAGATACTAGGTCCAGTGACCACCACGAGATAGATGCTAGGTCCAATGACCACCATGAGATAGATACTAGATCCAATGACCACCACTAGATAGATGAGAGGACCAGTGACCACCACTAGATAGATCAGGACCAGTGACCACCACTAGATAGATAAGGACCAGTGACCACCTAGATAGAGGAAAGGACCAGTGACCACCACTAGATAGATGAGAGGACCAGTGACCACCACTAGATAGATGAGATTACCAGTTACCATCTAGATAGAGGAGAGGACCAGCGACCACCACTAGATAGATGAGAGGACCAGTGACCACCACTAGATAGATCAGGACCAGTGACCACCACTAGATAGATGAGGACCAGTGACCACCATTAGATAGAGAGGAGGACCAGTGAACACCACTATGTAGATGAGAGGACCAGTGACCACCACTAGATAGATGAGAGGACCAATGACCACCACTAGATAGATGGGAGGACCAATGACCACCACTAGACAGATGAGAGGACCAGTGGCCACCACTAGATAGATGAGAGGACAAGTGACCACCAGTAGATAGAGGGGAGGACCAGTGACCACCACTAGATAGAAAGGAGGACCAGTGACCACCACTATGTAGATGAGAGGACCAGTGACCACCACCAGATAGATGAGAGGACCAGTGACCACCACTAGATAGATGAGAGGACCAATGACCACCACTAGATAGATGAGATTACCAGTTACCATCTAGATAGAGGAGAGGACCAGTGACCACCACTAGATAGATGAGAGGACCAGTGACCACCACTAGATAGAGTAGAGGACAAGTGACCAACACTAGATAGATGAGGACCAGTGACCACCACTAGATAGATCAGGACCAGTGACCACCACTAGATAGATGAGGACCAGTGACCACCATTAGATAGAGAGGAGGACCAGTGAACACCACCATGTAGATGAGAGGACCAGTGACCACCACTAGATAGATGAGAGGACCAATGACCACCACTACATAGATGGGAGGACCAATGACCACCACTAGATAGAGAGGAGGACCAGTGAACACCACTATGTAGATGAGAGGACCAGTGGCCACCACTAGATAGATGAGAGGACAAGTAACCACCAGTAGATAGAGGGGAGGACCAGTGACCACCACTATGTAGATGAGAGGACCAGTGACCACCACCAGATAGATGAGAGGCACAGTGACCACCACTAGATAGATGAGAGGACCAATGACCACCACTAGATAGATGGGAGGACCAATGACCACCACTAGATAGATGAGAGGACCAGTGACCACCACTAGATAGATGAGAGGACCAGTGACCACCAGTAGATAGAGGGGAGGACCAGTGACCACCACTAGATAGAGAGGAGGACCAGTGACCACCACTGTGTAGATGAGAGGACCAGTGACCACCACTAGATAGATGAGAGGACCAGTTGCCTCCACTAGACAGAGGAGGACCAGTGACCACCACTCGATAGATGAGAGGACCAGTGACCACTTGAGATAGAGGACAGGACCGGTGAACACCACTAGACAGAGGGGAAGACCAGTGACCACCACTAGATAGATGAGACCAGTGACCACCACTAGATAGATGAGACCAGTGACCACCACTAGATAGAGGAGTTGACCAGTGACTAGAGGTCAACCGAGTACCGATACCGATTATTGGGGCCAAAAAAAGCCAATACCGATCAATCGGATGATTTTTACATATGTATTTGTAATAATGGCGATTACAACAATACTGAATAAACAATGAACACTTTTATTTTAACTTAATATAATACATGAATAAAATCTATTTAGTCTCAAAATGACCATTTCAGATCGTCAGTGATGTGTACGCCGACGAGGATCTTGAAGCTCTCCACCTTCTCCACTGTGGTCTTGTCAATGTGGATAAGGGCATGCACCCTCTGCTGTCTCCTGAAGTCCATGATCATCTTCTTCTTTTTGTTGACGTTGAGACCTTGTAAGCAGCCCAGAAGAGAAAATACCAGTGGTCCAGTGTTTTCCTCAAATTTGCTTTGTTAAAATCCCCAGCTACAATAAATGCGTCCTCAGGATATGTGGTTTCCAGTTTGCATAAAGTCCAGTGTAGTTCTTTGGTGGCCGTCGTGGTATCAGCTTGAGGGGGAATATACACGGCTGTGACTATAACCGAAGAGAATTCTCTTGGGAGGTAATATGGTCGACATTTGATTGTGAGGTATTCTAGATCGGATGAACAAAATTACTCGAGTGCCTGTACGTTATCACAATCACACCATGAGTAGTTAATCATGAAACATACACCACCACCTTTCTTCTTCCCAGGGAGTTCTTAATTCCTGTCTGGGCGATGAACGGAGATCCTAGCTGTCTGTATGAATGGGGACAGTATATCCAGAGAGTTCTTAATTCCTGTCTGGGCGATGAACGGAGATCCTAGCTGTCTGTATGAATGGGGACAGTATATCCAGAGAGTTCTTAATTCCTGTCTGGGCGATGAACGGAGATCCTAGCTGTCTGTATGAATGGGGACAGTATATCCAGAGAGTTCTTTATTCCTGTCTGGGCGATGAACGGAGATCCTAGCTGTCTGTATGAATGGGGACAGCATATCCAGAGAGTTCTTTATTTCTGTCTGGGCGATGAACGGAGATCCTAGCTGTCTGTATGAATGGGGACAGCATATCCAGAGAGTTCTTTATTCCTGTCTGGGCGATGAACGGAGATCCTAGCTGTCTGTATGAATGGGGACAGTATATTCAGAGAGTTCTTTATTCCTGTCTGGGCGATGAACGGAGATCCTAGCTGTCTGTATGAATGGGGACAGTATATTCAGAGAGTTCTTTATTCCTGTCTGGGCGATGAACAGAGATCCTAGCTGTCTGTATGAATGGGGACAGCATATCCAGGGAGTTCTTTATTCCTGTCTGGGCGATGAACGGAGATCCTAGCTGTCTGTATGAATGGGGACAGTATATTCAGAGAGTTCTTTATTCCTGTCTGGGCGATGAACGGAGATCCTAGCTGTCTGTATGAATGGGGACAGTATATTCAGAGAGTTCTTTATTTCTGTCTGGGCGATGAACGGAGATCCTAGCTGTCTGTATGAATGGGGACAGCATATCCAGAGAGAGCTATGATTCCTTGAAACAGAGTATGTTACAGTCCCCGATGTCTCTCTGGAAGGAGATCCTCATCCAAAGCTCGTCTATTTTATTGTCCAGAGACTGAACATTAGCGACTAATATATTCGGAAGCAGTGGATGGTTTGCCCGCCTCCTGAGTCGGACTAGAAGTCCACTTGGAATACCTCTTCAGCGCAGGCGGCGTTTAGAGTTTCCTCTGGGAAGGGTTACCACCGCTCTTATATCTAGAAGTTATTTCCGGCTGTATGAAGTAGCAAAAAAAAATGTTTGTTTTGGGCCAATAACACACGCGAAAAAAATACTGTAAAGTTGCTTAGGAGTTAGAAGCAGAGCGCCATGTCTGTCGACGCCATCTTGTTTCAGTCCCTCATCTGTGGAGTAAACTATATATGACTTGGACAGTTTACAGGACAATGTACAGGGCATTTCACAGGACATTACACAGGACATTACACAGGGCATTTCACAGGACATTACACAGGACATTACACAGGACATTACACAGGACATTACACAGGACATTACACAGGACATTACACAGGACATTACACAGGACACTACACAGGACATTACACAGGACATTACACAGGACATTACACAGGACATTACACAGGACACTACACAGGACATTACACAGGACATTACACAGGACATTACACAGGACATTACACAGGACATTGTACAGGACATTACACAGGGCATTTCACAGGACATTACACAGGACACTACACAGGACACTACACAGGACATTACACAGGACATTACACAGGACACTACACAGGACATTACACAGGACATTACACAGGACACTACACAGGACATTACACAGGACATTACACAGGACATTACACAGGACACTACACAGGACATTACACAGGACATTACACAGGACATTACACAGGACATTACACAGGACATTACACAGGACATTGTACAGGGCATTTCACAAGACACTGTACAGGGCATTTCACAAGACACTGTACAGGGCATTTCACAGGACACTGTATAGGGCATTTCACAGGACACTGTATAGGGCATTTCACAGGACATTGTACAGGACACTGTACAGGACATTACACAAGACACTGTACAGGGCATTTCACAGGACACTGTACAGGGCATTTCACAGGACACTACACAGGACATTACACAGGACATTGTACAGGACATTACACAGGACATTGTACAGGACACTGTACAGGGCATTTCACAGGACACTGTATAGGGCATTTCACAGGACATTACACAGGGCATTTCACAGGACATTACACAGGACATTACACAGGACATTACACAGGACATTACACAGGACATTACACAGGACATTACACAGGACATTACACAGGACATTACACAAGACACTGTACAGGGCATTTCACAGGACACTGTACAGGGCATTTCACAGGACACTACACAGGACATTACACAGGACATTACACAGGACATTACACAGGACATTACACAGGACATTACACAGGACACTACACAGGACATTACACAGGACATTACACAGGACACTGTACAGGACATTACACAGGACATTGTACAGGACATTACACAAGACACTGTACAGGACATTACACAGGACACTGTACAGCACATTGTGTGCCAACATCCTATGCCAGTAGTGATTCTCTCTCTCTCCCTCCCTCTCCTTCTGTCCCTCTCTCTATCTCTCCTTTCTCTATATCTGCCTCTCTCCAATCCCTCCATCCTTACCTTCCTCCCCTCTTCCACATATGAAATGGATCCTTAAACTTATATAGGACAAGGATGTGCATGCCTTCTGTCATCACCCGCTGAATTCTCCTCTATTCTTCTGGCAGAGAGAGAGAGGGATAAGGGGAGGCAGACAGACAGACAGACAGACAGACAGACAGACAGACAGACAGACAGACAGACAGACAGACAGACAGACAGACAGACAGACAGACAGAGACTCTATGGAACAAAAAGCCTTCACTATATCATCCTGGAATATCCAAGGCCTGAGGTCATCTGCCTTTGGCCTGAAGAGCAGAAACCCGGACTTCACCAAAGAAATCGGTAATACAGATATTGTCATCCTGCAAGAAACCTGGTATAGAGGAGACAGACCCACTGGTTGCCCTCTAGGTTACAGAGAGTTGGTAGTCCCATCCACCAAACTACCAGGTGTGAAACAGGGAAGGACTCAGGGGGTATGCTAATTTGGTATAGAGCAGACCTAACTCACTCCATTAAATTAATCAAAACAGGAACATTCTACATTTGGCTAGAAATTCAAAAGGAAATTATCTTAACAGAGAAAAATGTCCTCCTGTGTGCCACCTATATCCCCCCACTAGAATCCCCATATTTTAATGAAGACAGCTTCTCCATCCTGGAGGGGGAAATTAATCATTTCCAGGCCCAGGGACATGTACTAGTCTGTGGCGACCTACAGTGCAATGCGAAAGTATTCGGCCCCCTTGAACTTTGCGACCTTTTGCCACATTTCAGGCTTCAGACATAAAGATATAAAACTGTATTTTTTTGTTAAGAATCAACAACAAGTGGGACACAATCATGAAGTGGAACGACATTTATTGGATATTTCAAACTTTTTTAACCTCTTGAAACTCCCCATCCCGGATCCGGGATTGTGACTAAGCCTCAGGCTCATTAGCATAACGCAACGTTAACGATTTCTGAAAATCGCAAATAAAATTAAAATAATGCGTTTGCTCTCAAGCTTAGCCTTTTCTTAACAACACTGTCATCTCAGATTTTCAAAATATGCTTTTGAACCATAGAAATTGACTAATTTGTGTAAGAGTATGCAAAGCTAGCATAGCATTTTGTGTAGCATGTAGCACGCAACATTTTCACAAAAGCCAGATAACCAAATAAATAAAATCATTTACCTTTGAAGAGCTTCTGATGTTTTCAATGAGGAGACTCCCAGCCACACATGGCGCGGGCAAATTTGAGACTGTGTGGCTCAGTCGGTAGAGCATGGCGCTTGCAACGCCAAGCGTCGTGGGTTCGATTCCCGCTGGGACCACCCATATGTAAAAGTAGTGGCCCCAGCCGACTTGTAAGTCGCTTTGGACAAAAGCGTCTGCTAAATGGGATATATTTAAATGCGCAGTGTTTCCTGAAAGCGTCTGTGTGTAGGAGAAATCGAAAATGCAGTCACCTACAACGTGAAACTTTTTCCGGATTAACTACATAATATCGACCGAAACATGGCAAACGTTGTTTGGAATCAATCCTCAAGGTGTTTTTTCACATATCTCTTCATTGACATGCAGTTCGTGGAAGCTTGCTTCTCTCTCTGTGCCCCATGGAAAAATACTGGCAGGTGACTTTTGCGCACCAATTTCGGCACAGGACACCGGGCGGACACGTGGTAAATGTGGTCTCTTATGGTCAATCTTCCAACGATCTGCCTACAAATACGTCACAATGCTGCAGACACCTTGGGGAAACGACAGAAAGGGCAGACTCATTCCTCTTGCGTTCACAGCCATATAAGGAGATCATGAAAGACAGAGCCTCAAAAATCCTTGTCATTTCCTGGATGCCAAGTCATCTTGGTTTTGCCTGAAGCTCACGTTAAAGGGCACGCACAGAGAAGATATTTGTATTTCTGGACACGTCAGAGTGTTTTCTTTCGAACAGTAGCAATTATATGCATAGTCGAGCATCTTTTTGTGACAAAATATCTTGTTTAAAACGGGAACGTTTTTCTTCCAAAAATGAAATAGCGCCACCATAAGTGTAAGAGGTTAACAAATCAAAAACTGAAAAATTGGGCGTTCAAAATTATTCAGCCCCTTTACTTTCAGTGCAGCAAACTCTCTCCAGAAGTTCAGTGAGGATCTCTGAATGATCCAATGTTGACCTAAATGACTAATGATGATAAATACAATCCACCTGTGTGTAATCAAGTCTCCGTATAAATGCACCAGCACTGTGATAGTCTCAGAGGTCCGTTAAAAGTGCAAAAGGTCGCAAAGTTCAAGGGGGCCGAATACTTTCGCAAGGCACTGTAAACAGAGCAATACTCAATCATGAGGCATCAAAGCCAAAGGAACTGAGTAACATTAAGAAATGCTATAGATGGAAGGAATGCAGTTTGGAAACCTACCAAAAAACAATTAGGCAACAACAAATTCAATCCCCTTTAGACAATTTCCTGGGTAAAACGTTCCACTGTAACAGTGAAGGTGTAAACTTGGCAGTAGAAAATCTTAACAGTATATTTGACCTCTCAGCTTCCCTATCAAATCTAAAAATCTCAAATAGAAAACCGAAGAATATTAACAACAATGACAAATGGTTTGATGAAGAATGCAAAAATCTAAGAAAGAAATTGAGAAACCTGTCCAACCAAAAACATAGAGACCCGGAAAACCTGAGTCTACGCCTTCACTATGGTGAATCACTAAAACAATACAGAAATACATTACGGAAAAAGAAGGAACAGCATGTCAGAAATCAGCTCAATGTAATTGAAGAATCCATAGACTCTAACCACTTCTGGGAAAATTGGAAAACACTAAACAAACAAGAACACAAAGAATTATCTATCCAAAATTGAGATGTATGGGTAAACCACTTTTCCAATCTTTTTGGCTCTATAACAAAGAATAAAGAGCAAAAACATATACATGATCAAATACAGATCTTAGAATCAACTATTAAAGACTACCAGAACCCACTGGATTCTCCAATTACATTGAATGAGTTACAGGACAAAATAAAAACCCTCCAACCCAAAAAGGCCTGTGGTGTTGATGGTATCCTCAATGAAATGATCAAATATACAGACAACAAATTCCAATTGGCTATACTAAAACTCTTTAACATCATCCTTAGCTCTGGCATCTTCCCCAATATTTGGAACCAAGGACTGATCACCCCAATCCACAAAAATGGAGACAAATTTGACCCCAATAACTACCGTGGAATATGCGTCAACAGTAACCTTGGGAAAATCCTCTGCATTATCATTAACAGCAGACTCGTACACTTCCTCAATGAAAACAATGTACTGAGCAAATGTCAAATTGGCTTTTTACCAAATTACCGTACAACAGACCATGTATTCACCCTGCACACCCTAATTGACAACCAAACAATCCAAAACAAAGGCAAAGTCTTCTCATGCTTTGTTGATTTCAAAAAAGCCTTAGACTCAATTTGGCATGAGGGTCTGCTATACAAACTGATGGAAAGTGGTGTTGGGGGTAAAACATACGACATCATAAAATCCATGTACACAAACAACAAGTGTGTGGTTAAAATTGACAAAAAACACACACATTTCTTCACACAGGGTCGTGGGGTTAGACAGGGATGCAGCTTAAGCCCCACCCTCTTCAACATATACATCAACGAATTGGCGCGGGCACTAGAAAAGTCTGCAGCACCCGGCCTCACCCTACTAGAATCTGAAGTCAAATGTCTGCTGTTTGCTGATGATCTGGTACTTCTGTCACCAACCAAGGAGGGCCTACAGCAGCACCTAGATCTTATGCACATATTCTGTCAGACCTGGGCCCTGACAGTAAATCTCAGTAAGACCAAAATAATAGTGTTCCAAAAAAGGTCCAGTCACCAGGACCACAAATACAAATTCCATCTAGACACTGTTGCCCTAGAGCACACAAAAAACTATACATACCTTGGCCTAAACATCAGCGCCTCAGGTAACTTCCACAAAGCTGTGAACGATCTGAGAGACAAGGCAAGAAGGGCATTCTATGCCATCAAAAGGAACATAAATTTCAACATACCCATTAGGATTTGGCTAAAAATACTTGAATCAGTCATAGAGCCCATTGCCCTTTATGGTTGTGAGGTCTGGGGTCCGCTCACCAACCAAGACTTCACAAAATGGGACAAACACCAAATTGAGACTCTGCACGCAGAATTCTGCAAAAATATCCTCCGTGTACAACATAGAACACCAAATAATGCATGCAGAGCAGAATTAGGCCGATACCCACTAATTATCAAAATCCAGAAAAGAGCCGTTAAATTCTATAGCCACCTAAAAGGAAGCGATTCCCAAACCTTCCACAACAAAGCCATCACCTACAGAGAGATGAACCTGGAGAAGAGTCCCCTAAGCAAGCTAGTCCTGTGGCTCTGTTCACAAACACAAACACACCCTACAGAGCCCCAGGACAGCAGCACAATTAGACCCAACCAAATCATGAGAAAACAAAAAGATAATTACTTGAGAGAGCAAACTAGAATGCTATTTGGCCCTACAGGGAGAGTACACAGTGGCAGAATACCTGACCACTGTGACTGACCCAAAATTAAGGAAAGCTTTGACTATGTACAGACTCAGCGAGCATAGCCTTGCTATTGAGAAAGGCCGCCGTAGGCAGACATGGCTCTCAAGAGAAGACAGGCTATGTGCTCACTGCCCACAAAATGAGGTGGAAACTGAGCTGCACTTCCTAACCTCCTGCCCAATGTATGACCATATTAGAGAGACACATTTCCCTCAGATTACACAGATCCACAAAGAATTCGAAAACAAATCCAATTTTGAAAAACTCCCATATCTACTGGGTGAAATTCCACAGTGTGCCATCAGAGCAGCAAGATTTGTGACCTGTTGCCACGAGAAAAGGGCAACCAGTAAAGAACACGCACCATTGTAAATACAACCCATATCTATGCTTATTTATTTTATCTTGTGTCCTTTACCATTTGTACATTGTTAAAACACTGTATATATATATATATAATATGGCATTTGTAATGTCTTTATTGTTTTGAAACTTCTGTATGTGTGATGTATACTGTTAATTTTTATTGTTTATTTCACTTTATATATTATCTACCTTACTTGGCGGACGGACGGACGGACGGACGGAGTTTGGCATGCAACTTGGTGGAAAAATTAAGTAATTTATACAAATAAGGACATGGTGAATGGATTATGGGTTCAATTAGAGAGAGGGTGTACAGAGGAGGGGTAATTAGACATGACTGAGCTGTATACTGAGAGAGATGGAGAGGTCAAGGGATGGAGAGATGGAGAGGTGGAGAGGGCGAGGGATGCAGGTATGTAGAGATGGAGAGGTTGAGGGATGGAGGGATGTAGAGATGGAGAGATGGAAAGGTTGAGGGATGGAGGTATGGAGAGATGGAGAGGTTGAGGGATGGAGGGATGTAGAGATGGCGAGGTCGAGGGATGGAGGGATGTAGAGATAGTGAGATGGAGAGGTCAAGGGATGGAGAGGTGGAGGTAGAGGGATGGAGAGATAGAGAGGAGAGGTCGAGAGATGGAGAGGTCAAGAGATGGAGAGATGGAGGGATGGAGAGATGGAGAGGTCGAGGGATGGAGAGGTGCCAAGATGGAGAGGTTGAGGGATAGAGAGGTGGAGGGATGGAGAGATGGAGGTGTCAAGGGATGGAGAGATTGAGGGATGGAGAGATGGAGGTGTCAAGGGATGGAGAGAATGAGGGATGGAGAGAATGAGGGATGGAGAGATGGAGGTGTCAAGGGATGGAGAGATTGAGGGATAGAGAGATGGAGAGATGGAGGTGTCAAGGGATGGAGAGATTGAGGGATAGAGAGATGGAGAGATGGAGGTGTCAAGGGATGGAGAGATTGAGGGATAGAGATGGAGAGATGGAGGTGTCAAGGGATGGAGAGATTGAGGGATAGAGAGATGGAGAGAATGAGGGATGGAGAGGTCGAAGGATGGAGAGGGAGGAATGTAAATGTGGAGAAGTGGAGGGATGGAGAGATGGTGGGAATGAGAGATGGAAGTATTGAGAGATGAAGAGATTGAGAGGTGGAGGAATGGAGAGATGGAGGGATGGATAGGTGGAGGGATGGATAGGTGGATGGATGGAGGGGGTGGAGGGATGGAAATATGGAGAAGTGGAGGGATGGAGAGATGGTGGGATTGAGAGATGGTGGCAAAGATGATATGAAGGGATGGAGGGATTGAGAGATGGAGAGGTGGAGGGATGGAGAGGTGGTGGGATTGAGAGATGGAGAGGTGGTGGGATTGAGAGATGGAGTGGTGGAGGGATGGAGAGGTGGTGGGATTGAGAGATGGAGTGGTGGAGGGATGGAGAGGTGGAGAGGTGGAGGGATGGAGAGGTGGAGAGGTGGAGGGATGGAGAGGTGGTGGGATTGAGAGATGGAGAGGTGGAGGGATGGAGAGATGGTGGGATTGAGAGGTGGAAGAATTGAGAGATGAAGAGATTGAGAGGTGGAGGAACAGAGGGATGGAGGGATGGAGGGATGGAGGATTGGAGGGATGGAGAGGTGGAGGGATGGAGGGATGGAGAGGTGGAGGGATGGAGGATTGGAGGGATGGAGAGGTGGAGGGATGGAGGGATGGAGAGGTGGAGGGATGGAGGATTGGAGGGATGGAGGGATGGAGAGGTGGAGGGATGGAGGGATGGAGAGGTGGAGAGGTGGAGGGATGGAGGATTGGAGGATTGGAGGATTGGAGGATTGGAGGGATGGAGGGATGGAGGGATGGATAGGTGGAGGGATGGAGAGGTGGAGGGATGGAGGATTGGAGGGATGGAGGGATGGAGAGGTGGAGGGATGGAGGATGGAGAGGTGGAGGGATGGAGAGGTGGAGGGATGGAGGGATGGAGGGATGGAGAGGTGGAGGGATGGAGGATTGGAGGGATGGAGGGATGGAGAGGTGGAGGGATGGAGAGGTGGAGGGATTGAGGGATGGAGAGGTGGAGGAATGGAGGGATGGAGAGGTGGAGGGATGGAGGGATGGAGGATTGGAGGGATGGAGGGATGGAGGGATGGAGAGGTGGAGGGATGGATGGATGGATAGGTGGAGGGATGGAGGGATGGATAGGTTGAGGGATGGAGGGATGGAGGATTGGATAGGTAGAGGGATGGAGGATTGGAGGGATGAAGAGGTGGATGGATGAAGGGATGGAGAGGTGATGGGATTGAGAGGTGGAAGAATTGAGCGATGAAGAGATTAAGAGGTGGAGGGATGGATAGGTGGAGGGATGGAGGATTGGAGGGATGGAGGGATGGAGGAAGTTGTGTAGCACCATGTAATGTTATAGGAGTTGTTGTTCTGTTGAACCCACAGATCCCCGCAGGAGACCTTTTGTCGACTGGCATGCCGTCATTATAAATAAGAATTTGTTCTTAACTGACTTGCCTAGGTAAATAAAGGTTAAATAAATAAATACAAAATTAAATAATTAACTAATTAAATAAATACACCAATATTCTTTTTTTTATACATATTTTAAATATTTTTTTACAGTTATTTCCCTCAATATGCTTTCATAGCACCCTTTCAGCCAGTAGAGGGTAGTATTTGTCCATAAATTGTGGAACCACATTTCCCCAGAATCCTCTCGAACACAGAGGGAAGTCTGCATAACTCCAGTTTAAACCGCTGCCTTAAAAAAAAAAAGTTTTGCTATTCTTAGCAATTGTTCTCTTTTTTTTCAACTGTATTATTTGACTGTATGTTTTGTTAATTCCATGTGTAACTCTGTGTTGTTGTATGTGTCTAAATGCTTTGCTTGATCTTGGCCAGGTCGCAGTTGCAAATGAGAACTTGTTCTCAACTAGCCTACCTGGTTAAATAAAGGTGAAATAAATCAAATAAAAACTCCTGGCCCCAGGAGACGCCCTGGAGGTCTGAAGAGCAGCTCGACACATACAACAACACATAGTTACACATGGAAAGAACAAATTATACAGTCAATAATACAGTAGAAAAAAAGAAGAAGAAAAAAGTCTATATACAGTGAGTTTAAATTAGGTCAAATAGGGGAGTTAAGGCAATAAATAGGCCATAGTGGCAAAGTAATTACAATAAAGCAATTAAACACTGGAATGGTAGATGTGCAGAAGATGGATGTGCAAGTAGAGATACTGTGGCGCAAAAGGAGCAAAATAAATAAATACAGTATGGGAATGAGGTAGATAGATGGGCTGTATACAGACGGGCTATGAACAGGTGCAGTGATCTGTGAGCTGCTCTGACAGCTGGTTCTTAAAGCTAGTGAGGGAGATGGGAATCTCCAGCTTCAGTGATTTTTGCAGTTCGTTCCAGTCTGTGGCAGCAGAGAACTGGAAGGAAAGGCGACCAAAGGAGGAATTGGCTTTGGGGGTGACCAGTGAGATATACCTGCTGGAGCGCGTGCTACGAGCGGGTGCTGCTATGGTGACCAGCGAGCTGAGATAGGGCGGGGCTTTACCTAGCAGAGACTTGTAGATAACCTGCAGCCAGTGGGTTTGGCGACGAGTATGAAGCGAGGGCCAACCAACGAGAGCGTACAGGTCGCAGTGCTGGGTAGTATATGGGGCTTTGGTGACAAAACGGATAGCACTGTGTAGACTACATCAATCAGCCTGACTAACCGGTGTCTGTATGTAGCCTCTCTACTGTATATAGCCTCTCTACTGTATATAGCCTCTCTACTGTATATAGTCTCTCTACTGTATATTGCCTCTACTGTATATAGCCTCTACTGTATATAGCCTTTCTACTGTATATAGTCTATCTACTGTATATAGCCTCACTACTGTATATAGCCTCACTACTGTATATTGCCTCTACTGTATATAGCCTCTACTGTATATAGCCCCTCTAATGTATATAGCCTCGTGACTGTATATAACCTCTCTACTGTATATAGCCTCTCTACTGTATATAGCCTCTCTACTGTTATAGACTCTCTAATGTATATAGCCTCTCTACTGTATATAGCCTCTCTACTGTATATAGCCTCTCTACTGTATACAGCCTCTCTACTGTATATAGCCTCTCTACTGTATATAACCTCTCTACTGTATATATAGCCTCTCTACTGTATGTAGCCTCTCTACTGTATATAGCCTCTACTGTATATAGCCCCTCTAATGTATATAGCCTCGTGACTGTATATAACCTCTCTACTGTATATAGCCTCTCTACTGTATATAGCCTCTACTGTATATAGCCTTTCTACTGTATATAGTCTATCTACTGTATATAGCCTCACTACTGTATATAGCCTCACTACTGTATATTGCCTCTACTGTATATAGCCTCTACTGTATATAGCCCCTCTAATGTATATAGCCTCGTGACTGTATATAACCTCTCTACTGTATATAGCCTCTCTACTGTATATAGCCTCTCTACTGTTATAGACTCTCTAATGTATATAGCCTCTCTACTGTATATAGCCTCTCTACTGTATATAGCCTCTCTACTGTATACAGCCTCTCTACTGTATATAGCCTCTCTACTGTATATAGCCTCTCTACCGTATATAACCTCTCTACTGTATATAGCCTCTCTACTGTATACAGCCTCTCTACTGTATATAGCCTCTCTACTGTATATAACCTCTCTACTGTATATAGCCTCTCTACTGTATACAGCCTCTCTACTGTATATAGCCTCACTACTGTATATAGCCTCACTACTGTATATTGCCTCTACTGTATATAGCCTCTACTGTATATAGCCCCTCTAATGTATATAGCCTCGTGACTGTATATAACCTCTCTACTGTATATAGCCTCTCTACTGTATATAGCCTCTCTACTGTTATAGACTCTCTACTGTATATAACCTCTCTACTGTATATAACCTCTCTACTGTATATAGCCTCTCTACTGTATACAGCCTCTCTACTGTATATAGCCTCTCTACTGTATATAACCTCTCTACTGTATATAGCCTCTCTACTGTATGTAGCCTCTCTACTGTATATAGCCTCTACTGTATATAGCCCCTCTAATGTATATAGCCTCGTGACTGTATATAACCTCTCTACTGTATATAGCCTCTCTACTGTATATAGCCTCTCTACTGTTATAGACTCTCTAATGTATATAGCCTCTCTACTGTATATAGCCTCTCTACTGTATATAGCCTCTCTACTGTATACAGCCTCTCTACTGTATATAGCCTCTCTACTGTATACAGCCTCTCTACTGTATATAGCCTCTCTACTGTATATAGCCTCTCTACTGTATATAGCCTCACTACTGTATATAGCCTCTCTACTGTATATAGCCTCTCTACTGTATATAACCTCACTACTGTATATAGCCTCTCTACTGTATATAGCCTCTCTACTGTATATAACCTCTCTACTGTATATAGCCTCTCTACTGTTATAGACTCTCTAATGTATATAGCCTCTCTACTGTATATAACCTCTGTACTGTATATAGCCTCTCTACTGTATACAGCCTCTTTACTGTATATAGCCTCTCTACTGTATATAACCTCTCTACTGTATATAGCCTCTCTACTGTATGTAGCCTCTCTACTGTATATAGCCTCTACTGTATACAGACTCTCTACTGTATATAGCCTCTCTACTCTATATAGCCTTTCTACTGTATATAACCTCTCTACTGTATATATATAGTCTTTTTTACTGTTGTTTTATTTCTTTACATACCTATTGTTCACCTAATACCTTTTTTGCGCTATTGGTTCGAGCCAGTAAGCATTTCACTGTAAGGTCTTCACCTGTTCTATTCGGCGAACGTGACGAATAAACTTTGATTTGATTTATTATCCTGCTAATAATACATTGATTTTCTAGTTTGTGTCAAACAGGCCGGGATTCAATCCAAAAGCACTTTGTCAACAACACATTTTTAAAGGCAATGTTCCTGTGTTCGCGGAGATTCAAGGTACGAGCTGAAGGAAAGAATGAGATGAGGGGAGGAGAGGAAGGTGGAGAGGTGGAGGGGTATGTCTCATGGTTAATGACCAGGGTGGAGGTGGAGGGGTGGAGGGGGTATGTCTCATGGTTAATGACCAGGGTGGAGGTGGAGGGGGTATGTCTCATGGTTAATGACCAGGGTGGAGGTGGAGAGGTGGAGGTGGAGAGGTGGAGGGGGTATGTCTCATGAGGTCCTCCTCTATCTCTCTCCCCCTCTATCTCTCACCCCCTATATTTCTCTCCCTCTCTGTCTCTCTCTCCCCTCTATCTCTCCCCCCTCGATATCTCTCTCCCCCTCGATCTCTCTCTCCCCCTCTATCTCTCTCTCCCCCACACTATCTCTCTACCCCTCTATCCCTCACCCCCTCACCCCCTCTGTCTTTCTCTCCCCTCTATCTCTCTCTCTCCCCCTCTATCTCTCTCTCCCCTCTATCTCTCTCCGCATCTGTCTCTCTCTCCCCCTCTGTCTCTCTCTCCCCCTGTCTTTCTCTCCCCTCTTTCTCTCTCCCCATCTGCCTCTCTCTCCCCCTCTATCCCTCTCTCTACCCTCTATCTCTCTACCCCTCTATCCCTCACCCCCTCACCCCTCTGTCTTTCTCTCCCCTCTATCTCTCTCTCTCCCCCTCTATCTCTCTCTCCCCCTCTATCTCTCTCCGCATCTGTCTCTCTCTCCCCCTCTGTCTCTCTCTCCCCATCTGTCTCTCTCTCCCCCATCTGTCTCTCTCTCCCCCTCTGTCTCTCTCTCCCCTCTATTTCTCTCTCCCCCCTCTATCTCTCTCTCCCCCTCTAACTCTCCCCCTCGCTGTCTTTCTCTCCCCCTCTATCTCTCTCCCCTCTATCTCTCTCCCCATCTGTCTCTCTCTCCCCCCTCTGTCTCTCTCTCCTCCTCTATCTCTCTATCCCCCTCTATCTCTCTCCCCCTCTCTGTCTTTCTCTCCCCCTCTATCTCTCTCCCCCTCTATCTCTCTCCCCCCTCTGTCTCTCTCTCCCCCTCTGTCTCTCTCTCCCCCTCTGTCTCTCTCTCCCCCTCTATCTCTCTCCCCTCTGTCTCTCTGTCCCCCTCAGTCTCTCTCTCCCTCTCTATCTCTCCCCTCTCTGTATCTTTCTCCCTCTCTTTATACATTTTTTCAATTCAATTCAATTCAATTTGTTTTAATGGCATGACGTAACAATGTACATATTTCCAAATGCTTACACTGGATATAGGTTGACATAATTTCTAGCTGCAGACTAGTAATTAGTATCTTAGATTTACTCTTATTCTGTCGGGATCGATAGTCTCAGAGTGGAACCATTTCCAGCCGTGTAGCCAATGATCCAGTTAGGAATAGGTTAGGAATTCAACAAGCATTGCAAACTCAGCGTAAACGGAGGTTTTTGTGGTCCGAAGAGGATTTCCTCAGGAGGGGATTTATTCGTAACAGTAGAAAAGCTGTGTTCCATGACGCCAGGTCATGTATGTGCTCACGGGGGCGGGCTAATGACTTTGTTAAACTTTAAAGTGAATACAATTCTTTCACATTAAAGGTTATAGAAAGAGAGAGAGAGAGAGAAAGAGAGAAGAAAGAGAGAGAGCCACTAGCTATACCCTAAAAGGGCCTCGTCATGACAATATACCACGAGTTGCATGGTGGGATATCGGAACTTTTGATGTAGGTGATGAGCTGGTGAGATTTGATTTAAAAAATACTGAATCCAGACTGAGGCCAGGATTCATTCTGATTGCGATTTGTATTAACGTGTTCACGGTGTTCACGGTGTTCACGGTGTTCACGGTACAGGTTCCCCAAGGGCACCCCCCGGCTCAACTCAAAAGGTGGCGCACAGAATGCAAAAATATTCTTAGAAATATTTAACCTCCACACATTAACAAGTCCAATAGCTCAAATGAAAGATAAACACCTTGTTCATCTACCCAGCGAGTCGGATTTCTAAAATATTTTACGGCGAAAACATAGCACATATTTATGTCGAACCACCTCAAAGTCACAGACGATATACAGCCATTTTGTCGAACAAAAGATGCAATAACAAACGCAGGATTAAAAGAAAAATAATTCACTAACCTTTTGAAAATCTTCATCAGATGACAGTAATAGGACATGTTACACAGTACATTTATGTTTTTTTCAATAATATGCAATTTATATCCATAAATCTCCGTTTACATTGACACCATGTTCAGAAAATCCTCAAAAATGTCCGGAGAAATTATAGATAGCTCCGCCAGATAACAGAAATACACATCATAAACTTTAACTAAATATACATGTTCTTCATATAGTTAGAAAGATACACTGCTTCTTAATGCAACCACTTTGTCACATTTATTTTTAACGTTAAAGAAATCGCTCACTCTGCAATAATCTGAGGCGGCGCTCAGACGTAAGCAATATTTCTCCGCTATGTTGGAGTCAACAGAAATACAAAATTACAACATAAATATTCCCTTACCTTTGATGGTCTTCGATCAGAATGCAGTGGAAGGAGTCATACTTACCTAAAACAGCGTTTGGTTTCAAGTCGTGCGTCTTTGTATTAGCATATGCTACCACTTTCAGCTGAAATGCATCCAAAATTACTTCTGGTCCCGTTGCATCAAAACTTCAAAATTACATATTATATGTTGACTAAACTGGTCAAACTAAGTGCAGAATCAAGCTTTACGATGTTATAAACGTACAAAACAATTGGCGATTCAACCGGACAAAAGCTATTCTTCTCAGACTATCTGGAACAGAGGAATGACTGTGTACAATTCGCGCCCTAACGCGCATCTATTTTCTCACAACACCCACTCTTTTGCCTCCCAAAGGGTCAAAGCTCATGGGATTTGCACAATTAAACGCTCTACTGAATGAGGACATCTAGTGGAAGACATAGAAAGTGTTTCCAGATCCATAGATGGTTGGGAAGGGTGGGGGCGATGATGTCAAAGTTGGCCGAACTTTCATGTTTCCAAAACTAGTTTGGGAGATTGGCTGCCCTGTGAGTTCTGCTATACTTACAGACATAATTCAAACGGTTTTAGAAGCTTTAGAGTGTTTTCTACCCAATAATAATTATTATATGCATATATTAGCAATTTTGGACAGATTTATTTTCAGTTTACTATGGGCACGCAATTCATCCAAAGGGGCAGTATTGTCCCGAGCCTTAACAGGGATATTCACTGTGAACGGTGCATGTCGACTCAATCAGGAAATTACGTTTAAATATAATTACGTATGGTATTGTCAACAAAGCGGGAACGAATTGAAAGATTGAATCCAATATCGTTTAGTAACGCAGTGAATCAAACAACATTAGCCCTCTGTGGCTTTCCCTTGATTAGTTGGCTTGCTCTGCGGTCCCACTCTCAGTCAATGTGTTTTCTGTAATGACCTTGCAGACAGCCATTTAGAAAGAGACACACATCTGTCTGTTTGGTAATCATCTGGACGATTGGGGAAAGAGGAGAGGAGGAGACATGGAAGGAGAGGAGAGGAGGAGAGGAGGGAAGGATGAGAGGAGAACAGGAGGAGGAGAGGAGAGGAGAGGAGGAGACATGGAAGGAGGAGGAGAGGAGATGAGAGGAGGAGACATGGAAGGAGGAGGAGAGGAGAGGAGGAGAGGAGGAAGGATGATAGGAGGAGACATGGAAGGAGAGGAGAGGAGGAGAGGAGGGAAGGATGAGAGGAGGACAGGAGGAGGAGAGGAGAGGAGGAGACATGGAAGGAGGAGGAGAGGAGAGGAGGAGACATGGAAGGAGCT